>NW_027278528.1:0-182209 GCF_030028105.1 Mobula birostris | reverse complement strand
TAATCTCATGCCTTGAAACTCCTGCCCTCAAATTCATGCACTGAAACTCATGGCCTGAATCTCATCCCCTGAAACACCTGCACTGAATCTCATGCCATGAATCTCATATCCTGAAACTGACGCCTTGAATCACATGCCCTGAAACTCCTGCCCTGAAACTCATGCCCTGAAACTCATGCCCTGAATCTCATGCCCTGAATCTCGTGCCCTGAAACTCCTGCACTTAAACACCTGCCCTGAATCTCCTGCCCTGAAAATCATGCCCTGAATCTCATGCTCTAAAACTCGTGCACTGAATCTCATGCCCTCAATTAACTGCACTGAAACTCATGCACAAAAATCTCATGCCCTGAAACTCATGCCCTGAACCTCATGCCCTGAAACTCAAGCCGTGAATCTCATGCCCTGAAACTCTTGCCCTAAATCACAAACCCTGAAACTCCTGCCCTGAAACTCATGCACTGAACCTCATGCCCTGAATCACATGCCCTAAAACTCCTGCCCTGAATCATCTGCCCAGAAACTCATGCCCTGAATTACATGCCCTGAAATACCTGCCCTGAATCTCATGCCCTGAAATTCATGCCCTGAATCTCATGCCCTGAAACTCCTGCACTGAAACTCATGCCCTGAAACTCATGCCCTGAATCACATGCCCTAAAACTCCTGCCCTGAATCAGCTGCCCAGAAACTCATGCCCTGAATTACATGCCCTGAAATATCTGCCCTGAATCTCATACCCTGAAACTCATGCCCTAAATCTCATGCCCTGAAACTCCTGCCCTCAAACTCATGCACTGAAACTCATGCCCTGAATCTCATGCCCTGAATCTCATGCCCAGAAACTCCTGCACTGAAACACCTGCCCTGAATCTCCTGCCCTGAAAATCATGCCCTGAAACTCAAGCCCTGAATCTCATGCACTGAAATTCATGCCCTAAATCTCATACCCTGAATCTCCTGCCCTGAAACTCATGCACTGAAACTCATGCCCTGAATCACATGCCCTAAAACTCCTGCCCTGAATCATCTGCCCAGAAACTCATGCCCTGAATTACATGCCCTGAAATTCCTGCCCTGAATCTCATGCCCTGAAACTCATGCCCTGAATCTCATGCCCTGAATCTCACGCTCTGAAACTCGTGCACTGAATCTCATGACCTCAAGGTCCTGCACTGAAACTCATGCCCTGAATCTCATGTCCTGAAACTCCTGCCCTGAATCACCTACCCTGAAACTCATGCCCTGAATCTCATGCGCTGAAACTCCTGCACTGAAACTTATGCCATGAATCTCATATCCTGAAACTCACGCCCTGAATCACATGCCCTGAGACTCCTGCCCTGAAACTCATGCCCTGAAACTCATACCCTGAATCTCCTGTCCTGAAACTCATGCCCTGAATCTCATGCCCTGAATCTCATGCCCTGAAACTCCTGCACTGAAACACCTGCCCTGAATCTCCTGCCCTGAAAATCATGCCCTGAATCTCATGCCCTGAATCTCATGCTCTGAAACTCGTGCACTGAATCTCATGCCCTCAAGTTCCTGCTCTGAAACTCATGCCCTGAATCTCATGCCCTGAAACTCATGCCCTAAATCACATACCCTGAAACTAATGCCCTGAAACTCATGCACTGAAACTCATGCCCTGAATCACATGCCCTAAAATTCATGCCCTGAATCATCTGCCCAGAAACTCATGCCCTAAATTACATGCCCTGAAATACCTACCCTGAATCTCATGCCCTGAAACTCATGCCCTGAATCTCATGCCCTGAATCTCATGCCCTGATACTCCTGCACTGAAACACCTGCCCTGAATCTCCTGCCTTGAAAATCATGCCCTGAATTTCATGCCCTGAATCTCATGCTCTGAAACTCGTGCACTGAATCTCATGCCCTCAAGTTCCTGCACTGAAACTCATGTCCTGAATCTCATGCCCTGAAACTCATGCCCTGAATCTCATGCCCTGAAACTCATGCCCTGAATCTCATGGCCTGAATCTCATGCCCTGAAACTCCTGCACTGAAACACCTGCCCTGAATCTCCTGCCCTGAAAATCATGCCCTGAATCTCATGCCCTGAATCTCATGCTCTGAAACTCGTGCACTGAATCTCATGCCCTCAAGTTCCTGCACTGAAACTCATGCCCTGAATCTCATGCCCTGAAACTCATGCCCTGAACCTCATGCCCTGAAACTCAAGCCCTGAATCTCATGCCCTGAAACTCATGCCCTAAATCACATACCCTGAAACTAATGCCCTGAAACTCATGCACTGAAACTCATGCCCTGAATCACATGCCCTAAAATTCCTGCCCTGAATCATCTGCCCAGAAACTCATGCCCTAAATTACATGCCCTGAAATACCTACCCTGAATCTCATGCCCTGAAACTCATGCCCTGAATCTCATGCCCTGAAACTCATGCCCTGAACCTCATGCCCTGAAACTCAAGCCCTGAATCTCATGCCCTGAAACTCATGCCCTAAATCACATACCCTGAAACTAATGCCCTGAAACTCATGCACTGAAACTCATGCCCTGAATCACATGCCCTAAAATTCCTGCCCTGAATCATCTGCCCAGAAACTCATGCCCTAAATTACATGCCCTGAAATACCTACCCTGAATCTCATGCCCTGAAACTCATGCCCTGAATCTCATGCCCTGAAACTCATGCCCTGAACCTCATGCCCTGAAACTCAAGCCCTGAATCTCATGCCCTGAAACTCATGCCCTAAATCACATACCCTGAAACTAATGCCCTGAAACTCATGCACTGAAACTCATGCCCTGAATCACATGCCCTAAAATTCCTGCCCTGAATCATCTGCCCAGAAACTCATGCCCTAAATTACATGCCCTGAAATACCTACCCTGAATCTCATGCCCTGAAACTCATGCCCTGAATCTCATGCCCTGAATCTCATGCCCTGATACTCCTGCACTGAAACACCTGCCCTGAATCTCCTGCCTTGAAAATCATGCCCTGAATCTCATGCCCTGAATCTCATGCTCTGAAACTCGTGCACTGAATCTCATGCCCTCAAGTTCCTGCACTGAAACTCATGCCCTGAATCTCATGCCCTGAAACTCATGCCCTGAATCTCATGCCCTGAAACTCATGCCCTGAATCTCATGGCCTGAATCTCATGCCCTGAAACTCCTGCACTGAAACACCTGCCCTGAATCTCCTGCCCTGAAAATCATGCCCTGAATCTCATGCCCTGAATCTCATGCTCTGAAACTCGTGCACTGAATCTCATGCCCTCAAGTTCCTGCACTGAAACTCATGCCCTGAATCTCATGCCCTGAAACTCATGCCCTGAACCTCATGCCCTGAAACTCAAGCCCTGAATCTCATGCCCTGAAACTCATGCCCTAAATCACATACCCTGAAACTAATGCCCTGAAACTCATGCACTGAAACTCATGCCCTGAATCACAAGCTCTAAAATTCCTGCCCTGAATCATCTGCCCAGAAACTCATGCCCTGAAATACCTACCCTGAATCTCATGCCCTGAAACTCATGCCCTGAATCTCATGCCCTGAATCTCATGCCCTGAAACTCCTGCACTGAAACACCTGCCCTGAATCTCCTGCCTTGAAAATCATGCCCTGAATCTCATGCCCTGAATCTCATGCTCTGAAACTCGTGCACTGAATCTCATGCCCTCAAGTTCCTGCACTGAAACTCATGCCCTGAATCTCATGCCCTGAAACTCATGCCCTGAATCTCATGCCCTGAAACTCAAGCCCTGAATCTCATGCCCTGAAACTCATGCCCTAAATCACATACCCTGAAACTCCTGCCCTGAATCTCCTGTCCTGAAACTCATGCCCTGAATCTCATGCCCTGAATCTCATGCCCTGAAACTCCTGCACTGAAACACCTGCCCTGAATCTCCTGCCTTGAAAATCATGCCCTGAACCTCATGCCCTGAATCTCATGCTCTGAAACTCGTGCACTGAATCTCATGCCCTCAAGTTCCTGCACTGAAACTCATGCCCTGAATCTCATGCCCTGAAACTCATGCCCTGAATCTCATGCCCTGAAACTCATGCCCTGAATCTCATGGCCTGAATCTCATGCCCTGAAACTCCTGCACTGAAACACCTGCCCTGAATCTCCTGCCCTGAAAATCATGCCCTGAATCTCATGCCCTGAATCTCATGCTCTGAAACTCGTGCACTGAATCTCATGCCCTCAAGTTCCTGCACTCAAACTCATGCCCTGAATCTCATGCCCTGAAACTCATGCCCTGAACCTCATGCCCTGAAACTCAAGCCCTGAATCTCATGCCCTGAAACTCATGCCCTAAATCACATACCCTGAAACTAATGCCCTGAAACTCATGCACTGAAACTCATGCCCTGAATCACAAGCCCTAAAATTCCTGCCCTGAATCATCTGCCCAGAAACTCATGCCCTAAATTACATGCCCTGAAATACCTACCCTGAATCTCATGCCCTGAAACTCATGCCCTGAATCTCATGCCCTGAATCTCATGCCCTGAAACTCCTGCACTGAAACACCTGCCCTGAATCTCCTGCCTTGAAAATCATGCCCTGAATCTCATGCCCTGAATCTCATGCTCTGAAACTCGTGCACTGAATCTCATGCCCTCAAGTTCCTGCACTGAAACTCATGCCCTGAATCTCATGCCCTGAAACTCATGCCCTGAATCTCATGCCCTGAAACTCAAGCCCTGAATCTCATGCCCTGAAACTCATGCCCTAAATCACATACCCTGAAACTCCTGCCCTGAAAGTCATGCACTGAATCTCATGCCCTGAACCACATGCCCTAAAACTAATGCCCTGAATCATCTGCCCAGAAACTCATGCCCTGAATTACATGCCCTGAAATACCTGCCCTGAATCTCATGCCCTGAAACTCATGCCCTGAATCTCATGCCCTGAAACTCCTGCCCTCAAACTCATGCACTGAAACTCATGCCATTAATCTCATGCCTTGAAACTCCTGCCCTCAAATTCATGCACTGAAACTCATGCCCTGAATCTCATCCCCTGAAACACCTGCACTGAATCTCATGCCATGAATCTCATATCCTGAAACTGACGCCTTGAATCACATGCCCTGAAACTCCTGCCCTGAAACTCATGCCCTGAAACTCATGCCCTGAATCTCATGCCCTGAATCTCGTGCCCTGAAACTCCTGCACTTAAACACCTGCCCTGAATCTCCTGCCCTGAAAATCATGCCCTGAATCTCATGCTCTAAAACTCGTGCACTGAATCTCATGCCCTCAATTAACTGCACTGAAACTCATGCCCAAATATCTCATGCCCTGAAACTCATGCCCTGAACCTCATGCCCTGAAACTCAAGCCCTGAATCTCATGCCCTGAATCTCATGCTCTGAAACTCGTGCACTGAATCTCATGCCCTCAAGTTCCTGCACTCAAACTCATGCCCTGAATCTCATGCCCTGAAACTCATGCCCTGAACCTCATGCCCTGAAACTCAAGCCCTGAATCTCATGCCCTGAAACTCATGCCCTAAATCACATACCCTGAAACTAATGCCCTGAAACTCATGCACTGAAACTCATGCCCTGAATCATAAGCCCTAAAATTCCTGCCCTGAATCATCTGCCCAGAAACTCATGCCCTAAATTACATGCCCTGAAATACCTACCCTGAATCTCATGCCCTGAAACTCACGCCCTGAATCTCATGCCCTGAATCTCATGCCCTGAAACTCCTGCACTGAAACACCTGCCCTGAATCTCCTGCCTTGAAAATCATGCCCTGAATCTCATGCCCTGAATCTCATGCTCTGAAACTCGTGCACTGAATCTCATGCCCTCAAGTTCCTGCACTGAAACTCATGCCCTGAATCTCATGCCCTGAAACTCATGCCCTGAATCTCATGCCCTGAAACTCAAGCCCTGAATCTCATGCCCTGAAACTCATGCCCTAAATCACATACCCTGAAACTCCTGCCCTGAAACTCATGCACTGAATCTCATGCCCTGAACCACATGCCCTAAAACTAATGCCCTGAATCATCTGCCCAGAAACTCATGCCCTGAATTACATGCCCTGAAATACCTGCCCTGAATCTCATGCCCTGAAACTCATGCCCTGAATCTCATGCCCTGAAACTCCTGCCCTCAAACTCATGCACTGAAACTCATGCCTTTAATCTCATGCCTTGACACTCCTGCCCTCAAATTCATGCACTGAAACTCATGCCCTGAATCTCATCCCCTGAAACACCTGCACTGAATCTCATGCCATGAATCTCATATCCTGAAACTGACGCCTTGAATCACATGCCCTGAAACTCCTGCCCTGAAACTCATGCCCTGAAACTCATGCCCTGAATCTCATGCCCTGAATCTCGTGCCCTGAAACTCCTGCACTTAAACACCTGCCCTGAATCTCCTGCCCTGAAAATCATGCCCTGAATCTCATGCTCTAAAACTCGTGCACTGAATCTCATGCCCTCAATTAACTGCACTGAAACTCATGCCCAAATATCTCATGCCCTGAAACTCATGCCCTGAACCTCATGCCCTGAAACTCAAGCCCTGAATCTCATGCCCTGAAACTCTTGCCCTAAATCACAAACCCTGAAACTCCTGCCCTGAAACTCATGCACTGAAACTCATGCCCTGAATCACATGCCCTAAAACTCCTGCCCTGAATCATCTGCCCTGAAACTCATGCCCTGAATTACATGCCCTGAAATACCTGCCCTGAATCTCATGCCCTGAAATTCATGCCCTGAATCTCATGCCCTGAAACTCCTGCACTGAAACTCATGCCCTGAAACTCATGCCCTGAATCACATGCCCTAAAACTCCTGCCCTGAATCAGCTGCCCAGAAACTCATGCCCTGAATTACATGCCCTGAAATATCTGCCCTGAATCTCATGCCCTGAAACTCATGCCCTAAATCTCATCCCCTGAAACTCCTGCCCTCAAACTCATGCACTGAAACTCATGCCCTGAATCTCATGCCTTGAAACTCCTGCCCTCAAACTTATGCACTGAAACTCATGCCCTGAAACTCATGCCCTGAATCTCATGCCTTGAAACTCCTGCCCTCAAACTTATGCACTGAAACTCATGCCCTGAATCTCCTGCAGTGAAACTCATGCCATGAATCTCATATCCTGAAACTCATGCCCTGAATCTCATGCCCAGAAACTCCTGCACTGAAACACCTGCCCTGAATCTCCTACCCTGAAAATCATGCCCTGAAACTCAAGCCCTGAATCTCATGCACTGAAACTCATGCCCTAAATCTCATACCCTGAATCTCCTGCCCTGAAACTCATGCACTGAAACTCATGCCCTGAACCACATGCCCTAAAACTCCTGCCCTGAATCATCTGCCCAGAAACTCATGCCCTGAATTACATGCCCTGAAATTCCTGTCCTGAATCTGATGCCCTGAAACTCATGCCCTGAATCTCATGCCCTGAAACTCCTGCCCTCAAACTCATGCAGTGAAACTCAAGCCCTGAATTTCATGCCTTGAAACTCCTGTCCTGAATCTCATGCCCTGAAACTCATGCCCTGAATCTCATGCCCTGAAACTCCTGCACTGAAACTCATGCCATGAATCTCATATCCTGAAACTCACGCCCTGAATTACATGCCCTGAAACTCCTGCCTTGAAACGCATGCCCTGAAACTCATTCCCTGAATCTCCTGTCCTAAAACTCATGCCCTGAATCTCATGCCCTGAATCTCATGCCCTGAAACTCCTGCACTGAAACACCTGCCCTGAATCTCCTGCTTTGAAACTCATGCCCTGAATCTCATGCCCTGAATCTCACACTCTGAAACTCGTGCACTGAATCTCATGACCTCAAGGTCCTGCACTGAAACTCATGCCCTGAATCTCATGTCCTGAAACTCCTGCCCTGAATCACCTACCGTGAAACTCATGCCCTGAATCTCATGCCCTGAAACTCCTGCACTTAAACTCATGCCATGAATCTCATATCCTGAAACTCACGCCCTGAATCACATGCCCTGAAACTCCTGCCATGAAACTCATGCCCTGAAACTCATGCCCTGAAACTCATGCCCTGAATCTCCTGTACTGAAACGCATGCCCTGAATCTCATGCTCTGAATCTCATGCCCTGAAACTCCTGCACTGAAACACCTGCCCTGAATCTCCTGCCCTGAAAATCATGCCCTGAATCTCATGCTCTAAAACTCGTGCACTGAATCTCATGCCCTCAATTAACTGCACTGAAACTCATGCCCAAATATCTCATGCCCTGAAACTCATGCCCTGAACCTCATGCCCTGAAACTCAAGCCCTGAATCTCATGCCCTGAAACTCTTGCCCTAAATCACAAACCCTGAAACTCCTGCCCTGAAACTCATGCACTGAAACTCATGCCCTGAATCACATGCCCTAAAACTCCTGCCCTGAATCATCTGCCCTGAAACTCATGCCCTGAATTACATGCCCTGAAATACCTGCCCTGAATCTCATGCCCTGAAATTCATGCCCTGAATCTCATGCCCTGAAACTCCTGCACTGAAACTCATGCCCTGAAACTCATGCCCTGAATCACATGCCCTAAAACTCCTGCCCTGAATCAGCTGCCCAGAAACTCATGCCCTGAATTACATGCCCTGAAATATCTGCCCTGAATCTCATGCCCTGAAACTCATGCCCTAAATCTCATCCCCTGAAACTCCTGCCCTCAAACTCATGCACTGAAACTCATGCCCTGAATCTCATGCCTTGAAACTCCTGCCCTCAAACTTATGCACTGAAACTCATGCCCTGAAACTCATGCCCTGAATCTCATGCCTTGAAACTCCTGCCCTCAAACTTATGCACTGAAACTCATGCCCTGAATCTCCTGCAGTGAAACTCATGCCATGAATCTCATATCCTGAAACTCATGCCCTGAATCTCATGCCCAGAAACTCCTGCACTGAAACACCTGCCCTGAATCTCCTACCCTGAAAATCATGCCCTGAAACTCAAGCCCTGAATCTCATGCACTGAAACTCATGCCCTAAATCTCATACCCTGAATCTCCTGCCCTGAAACTCATGCACTGAAACTCATGCCCTGAACCACATGCCCTAAAACTCCTGCCCTGAATCATCTGCCCAGAAACTCATGCCCTGAATTACATGCCCTGAAATTCCTGTCCTGAATCTGATGCCCTGAAACTCATGCCCTGAATCTCATGCCCTGAAACTCCTGCCCTCAAACTCATGCAGTGAAACTCAAGCCCTGAATTTCATGCCTTGAAACTCCTGTCCTGAATCTCATGCCCTGAAACTCATGCCCTGAATCTCATGCCCTGAAACTCCTGCACTGAAACTCATGCCATGAATCTCATATCCTGAAACTCACGCCCTGAATTACATGCCCTGAAACTCCTGCCTTGAAACGCATGCCCTGAAACTCATTCCCTGAATCTCCTGTCCTAAAACTCATGCCCTGAATCTCATGCCCTGAATCTCATGCCCTGAAACTCCTGCACTGAAACACCTGCCCTGAATCTCCTGCTTTGAAACTCATGCCCTGAATCTCATGCCCTGAATCTCACACTCTGAAACTCGTGCACTGAATCTCATGACCTCAAGGTCCTGCACTGAAACTCATGCCCTGAATCTCATGTCCTGAAACTCCTGCCCTGAATCACCTACCGTGAAACTCATGCCCTGAATCTCATGCCCTGAAACTCCTGCACTTAAACTCATGCCATGAATCTCATATCCTGAAACTCACGCCCTGAATCACATGCCCTGAAACTCCTGCCATGAAACTCATGCCCTGAAACTCATGCCCTGAAACTCATGCCCTGAATCTCCTGTACTGAAACGCATGCCCTGAATCTCATGCTCTGAATCTCATGCCCTGAAACTCCTGCACTGAAACACCTGCCCTGAATCTCCTGCCCTGAAAATGAAGCCCTGAATCTCATGCTCTAAAACTCGTGCACTGAATCTCATGCCCTCAATTATCTGCACTGAAACTCATGCCCTGAATCTCATGCCCTGAAACTCATGCCCTGAACCTCATGCCCTGAAACTCTTGCCCTAAATCACATACCCTGAAACTCCTGCCCTGAAACTCATGCACTGAAACTCATGCCCTGAATCACATGCCCTAAAACTCCTGCCCTGAATCAGCTGCCCAGAAACTCATGCCCTGAATTACATGCCCTGAAATACCTGCCCTGAATCTCATGCCCTGAAATTCATGCCCTGAATCTCATGCCCTGAATCTCCTGCACTGAAACTCATGCCCTGAAACTCATGCCCTGAATCACATGCCCTAAAACTTCTGCCCTGAATCAGCTGCCCAGAAACTCATGCCGTGAATTACATGCCCTGAAATATCTGCCCTGAATCTCACGCTCTGAAACTCGTGCACTGAATCTCATGACCTCAAGGTCCTGCACTGAAACTCATGCCCTGAATCTCATGTCCTGAAACTCCTGCCCTGAATCACCTACCCTGAAACTCATGCCCTGAATCTCATGCGCTGAAACTCCTGCACTGAAACTTATGCCATGAATCTCATATCCTGAAACTCACGCCCTGAATCACATGCCCTGAGACTCCTGCCCTGAAACTCATGCCCTGAAACTCATACCCTGAATCTCCTGTCCTGAAACTCATGCCCTGAATCTCATGCCCTGAATCTCATGCCCTGAAACTCCTGCACTGAAACACCTGCCCTGAATCTCCTGCCCTGAAAATCATGCCCTGAATCTCATGCCCTGAATCTCATGCTCTGAAACTCGTGCACTGAATCTCATGCCCTCAAGTTCCTGCTCTGAAACTCATGCCCTGAATCTCATGCCCTGAAACTCATGCTCTAAATCACATACCCTGAAACTAATGCCCTGAAACTCATGCACTGAAACTCATGCCCTGAATCACATGCCCTAAAATTCCTGCCCTGAATCATCTGCCCAGAAACTCATGCCCTAAATTACATGCCCTGAAATACCTACCCTGAATCTCATGCCCTGAAACTCATGCCCTGAATCTCATGCCCTGAATCTCATGCCCTGATACTCCTGCACTGAAACACCTGCCCTGAATCTCCTGCCTTGAAAATCATGCCCTGAATCTCATGCCCTGAATCTCATGCTCTGAAACTCGTGCACTGAATCTCATGCCCTCAAGTTCCTGCACTGAAACTCATGCCCTGAATCTCATGCCCTGAAACTCATGCCCTGAATCTCATGCCCTGAAACTCATGCCCTGAATCTCATGGCCTGAATCTCATGCCCTGAAACTCCTGCACTGAAACACCTGCCCTGAATCTCCTGCCCTGAAAATCATGCCCTGAATCTCATGCCCTGAATCTCATGCTCTGAAACTCGTGCACTGAATCTCATGCCCTCAAGTTCCTGCACTGAAACTCATGCCCTGAATCTCATGCCCTGAAACTCATGCCCTGAACCTCATGCCCTGAAACTCAAGCCCTGAATCTCATGCCCTGAAACTCATGCCCTAAATCACATACCCTGAAACTAATGCCCTGAAACTCATGCACTGAAACTCATGCCCTGAATCACAAGCTCTAAAATTCCTGCCCTGAATCATCTGCCCAGAAACTCATGCCCTAAATTACATGCCCTGAAATACCTACCCTGAATCTCATGCCCTGAAACTCATGCCCTGAATCTCATGCCCTGAATCTCATGCCCTGAAACTCCTGCACTGAAACACCTGCCCTGAATCTCCTGCCTTGAAAATCATGCCCTGAATCTCATGCCCTGAATCTCATGCTCTGAAACTCGTGCACTGAATCTCATGCCCTCAAGTTCCTGCACTGAAACTCATGCCCTGAATCTCATGCCCTGAAACTCATGCCCTGAATCTCATGCCCTGAAACTCAAGCCCTGAATCTCATGCCCTGAAACTCATGCCCTAAATCACATACACTGAAACTCCTGCCCTGAATCTCCTGTCCTGAAACTCATGCCCTGAATCTCATGCCCTGAATCTCATGCCCTGAAACTCCTGCACTGAAACACCTGCCCTGAATCTCCTGCCTTGAAAATCATGCCCTGAACCTCATGCCCTGAATCTCATGCTCTGAAACTCGTGCACTGAATCTCATGCCCTCAAGTTCCTGCACTGAAACTCATGCCCTGAATCTCATGCCCTGAAACTCATGCCCTGAATCTCATGCCCTGAAACTCATGCCCTGAATCTCATGGCCTGAATCTCATGCCCTGAAACTCCTGCACTGAAACACCTGCCCTGAATCTCCTGCCCTGAAAATCATGCCCTGAATCTCATGCCCTGAATCTCATGCTCTGAAACTCGTGCACTGAATCTCATGCCCTCAAGTTCCTGCACTCAAACTCATGCCCTGAATCTCATGCCCTGAAACTCATGCCCTGAACCTCATGCCCTGAAACTCAAGCCCTGAATCTCATGCCCTGAAACTCATGCCCTAAATCACATACCCTGAAACTAATGCCCTGAAACTCATGCACTGAAACTCATGCCCTGAATCACAAGCCCTAAAATTCCTGCCCTGAATCATCTGCCCAGAAACTCATGCCCTAAATTACATGCCCTGAAATACCTACCCTGAATCTCATGCCCTGAAACTCATGCCCTGAATCTCATGCCCTGAATCTCATGCCCTGAAACTCCTGCACTGAAACACCTGCCCTGAATCTCCTGCCTTGAAAGTCATGCACTGAATCTCATGCCCTGAACCACATGCCCTAAAACTAATGCCCTGAATCATCTGCCCAGAAACTCATGCCCTGAATTACATGCCCTGAAATACCTGCCCTGAATCTCATGCCCTGAAACTCATGCCCTGAATCTCATGCCCTGAAACTCCTGCCCTCAAACTCATGCACTGAAACTCATGCCATTAATCTCATGCCTTGAAACTCCTGCCCTCAAATTCATGCACTGAAACTCATGCCCTGAATCTCATCCCCTGAAACACCTGCACTGAATCTCATGCCATGAATCTCATATCCTGAAACTGACGCCTTGAATCACATGCCCTGAAACTCCTGCCCTGAAACTCATGCCCTGAAACTCATGCCCTGAATCTCATGCCCTGAATCTCGTGCCCTGAAACTCCTGCACTTAAACACCTGCCCTGAATCTCCTGCCCTGAAAATCATGCCCTGAATCTCATGCTCTAAAACTCGTGCACTGAATCTCATGCCCTCAAGTTCCTGCACTGAAACTCATGCCCTGAATCTCATGCCCTGAAACTCATGCCCTGAATCTCATGCCCTGAAACTCATGCCCTGAATCTCATGGCCTGAATCTCATGCCCTGAAACTCCTGCACTGAAACACCTGCCCTGAATCTCCTGCCCTGAAAATCATGCCCTGAATCTCATGCCCTGAATCTCATGCTCTGAAACTCGTGCACTGAATCTCATGCCCTCAAGTTCCTGCACTGAAACTCATGCCCTGAATCTCATGCCCTGAAACTCATGCCCTGAACCTCATGCCCTGAAACTCAAGCCCTGAATCTCATGCCCTGAAACTCATGCCCTAAATCACATACCCTGAAACTAATGCCCTGAAACTCATGCACTGAAACTCATGCCCTGAATCACAAGCTCTAAAATTCCTGCCCTGAATCATCTGCCCAGAAACTCATGCCCTAAATTACATGCCCTGAAATACCTACCCTGAATCTCATGCCCTGAAACTCATGCCCTGAATCTCATGCCCTGAATCTCATGCCCTGAAACTCCTGCACTGAAACACCTGCCCTGAATCTCCTGCCTTGAAAATCATGCCCTGAATCTCATGCCCTGAATCTCATGCTCTGAAACTCGTGCACTGAATCTCATGCCCTCAAGTTCCTGCACTGAAACTCATGCCCTGAATCTCATGCCCTGAAACTCATGCCCTGAATCTCATGCCCTGAAACTCAAGCCCTGAATCTCATGCCCTGAAACTCATGCCCTAAATCACATACACTGAAACTCCTGCCCTGAATCTCCTGTCCTGAAACTCATGCCCTGAATCTCATGCCCTGAATCTCATGCCCTGAAACTCCTGCACTGAAACACCTGCCCTGAATCTCCTGCCTTGAAAATCATGCCCTGAACCTCATGCCCTGAATCTCATGCTCTGAAACTCGTGCACTGAATCTCATGCCCTCAAGTTCCTGCACTGAAACTCATGCCCTGAATCTCATGCCCTGAAACTCATGCCCTGAATCTCATGCCCTGAAACTCATGCCCTGAATCTCATGGCCTGAATCTCATGCCCTGAAACTCCTGCACTGAAACACCTGCCCTGAATCTCCTGCCCTGAAAATCATGCCCTGAATCTCATGCCCTGAATCTCATGCTCTGAAACTCGTGCACTGAATCTCATGCCCTCAAGTTCCTGCACTCAAACTCATGCCCTGAATCTCATGCCCTGAAACTCATGCCCTGAACCTCATGCCCTGAAACTCAAGCCCTGAATCTCATGCCCTGAAACTCATGCCCTAAATCACATACCCTGAAACTAATGCCCTGAAACTCATGCACTGAAACTCATGCCCTGAATCACAAGCCCTAAAATTCCTGCCCTGAATCATCTGCCCAGAAACTCATGCCCTAAATTACATGCCCTGAAATACCTACCCTGAATCTCATGCCCTGAAACTCATGCCCTGAATCTCATGCCCTGAATCTCATGCCCTGAAACTCCTGCACTGAAACACCTGCCCTGAATCTCCTGCCTTGAAAGTCATGCACTGAATCTCATGCCCTGAACCACATGCCCTAAAACTAATGCCCTGAATCATCTGCCCAGAAACTCATGCCCTGAATTACATGCCCTGAAATACCTGCCCTGAATCTCATGCCCTGAAACTCATGCCCTGAATCTCATGCCCTGAAACTCCTGCCCTCAAACTCATGCACTGAAACTCATGCCATTAATCTCATGCCTTGAAACTCCTGCCCTCAAATTCATGCACTGAAACTCATGCCCTGAATCTCATCCCCTGAAACACCTGCACTGAATCTCATGCCATGAATCTCATATCCTGAAACTGACGCCTTGAATCACATGCCCTGAAACTCCTGCCCTGAAACTCATGCCCTGAAACTCATGCCCTGAATCTCATGCCCTGAATCTCGTGCCCTGAAACTCCTGCACTTAAACACCTGCCCTGAATCTCCTGCCCTGAAAATCATGCCCTGAATCTCATGCTCTAAAACTCGTGCACTGAATCTCATGCCCTCAATTAACTGCACTGAAACTCATGCCCAAATATCTCATGCCCTGAAACTCATGCCCTGAACCTCATGCCCTGAAACTCAAGCCCTGAATCTCATGCCCTGAATCTCATGCTCTGAAACTCGTGCACTGAATCTCATGCCCTCAAGTTCCTGCACTCAAACTCATGCCCTGAATCTCATGCCCTGAAACTCATGCCCTGAACCTCATGCCCTGAAACTCAAGCCCTGAATCTCATGCCCTGAAACTCATGCCCTAAATCACATACCCTGAAACTAATGCCCTGAAACTCATGCACTGAAACTCATGCCCTGAATCACAAGCCCTAAAATTCCTGCCCTGAATCATCTGCCCAGAAACTCATGCCCTAAATTACATGCCCTGAAATACCTACCCTGAATCTCATGCCCTGAAACTCACGCCCTGAATCTCATGCCCTGAATCTCATGCCCTGAAACTCCTGCACTGAAACACCTGCCCTGAATCTCCTGCCTTGAAAATCATGCCCTGAATCTCATGCCCTGAATCTCATGCTCTGAAACTCGTGCACTGAATCTCATGCCCTCAAGTTCCTGCACTGAAACTCATGCCCTGAATCTCATGCCCTGAAACTCATGCCCTGAATCTCATGCCCTGAAACTCAAGCCCTGAATCTCATGCCCTGAAACTCATGCCCTAAATCACATACCCTGAAACTCCTGCCCTGAAACTCATGCACTGAATCTCATGCCCTGAACCACATGCCCTAAAACTAATGCCCTGAATCATCTGCCCAGAAACTCATGCCCTGAATTACATGCCCTGAAATACCTGCCCTGAATCTCATGCCCTGAAACTCATGCCCTGAATCTCATGCCCTGAAACTCCTGCCCTCAAACTCATGCACTGAAACTCATGCCTTTAATCTCATGCCTTGAAACTCCTGCCCTCAAATTCATGCACTGAAACTCATGCCCTGAATCTCATCCCCTGAAACACCTGCACTGAATCTCATGCCATGAATCTCATATCCTGAAACTGACGCCTTGAATCACATGCCCTGAAACTCCTGCCCTGAAACTCATGCCCTGAAACTCATGCCCTGAATCTCATGCCCTGAATCTCGTGCCCTGAAACTCCTGCACTTAAACACCTGCCCTGAATCTCCTGCCCTGAAAATCATGCCCTGAATCTCATGCTCTAAAACTCGTGCACTGAATCTCATGCCCTCAATTAACTGCACTGAAACTCATGCCCAAATATCTCATGCCCTGAAACTCATGCCCTGAACCTCATGCCCTGAAACTCAAGCCCTGAATCTCATGCCCTGAAACTCTTGCCCTAAATCACAAACCCTGAAACTCCTGCCCTGAAACTCATGCACTGAAACTCATGCCCTGAATCACATGCCCTAAAACTCCTGCCCTGAATCATCTGCCCTGAAACTCATGCCCTGAATTACATGCCCTATAATACCTGCCCTGAATCTCATGCCCTGAAATTCATGCCCTGAATCTCATGCCCTGAAACTCCTGCACTGAAACTCATGCCCTGAAACTCATGCCCTGAATCACATGCCCTAAAACTCCTGCCCTGAATCAGCTGCCCAGAAATTCATGCCCTGAATTACATGCCCTGAAATATCTGCCCTGAATCTCATGCCCTGAAACTCATGCCCTAAATCTCATCCCCTGAAACTCCTGCCCTCAAACTCATGCACTGAAACTCATGCCCTGAATCTCATGCCTTGAAACTCCTGCCCTCAAACTTATGCACTGAAACTCATGCCCTGAATCTCCTGCAGTGAAACTCATGCCATGAATCTCATATCCTGAAACTCATGCCCTGAATCTCATGCCCAGAAACTCCTGCACTGAAACACCTGCCCTGAATCTCCTACCCTGAATATCATGCCCTGAAACTCAAGCCCTGAATCTCATGCACTGAAACTCATGCCCTAAATCTCATACCCTGAATCTCCTGCCCTGAAACTCATGCACTGAAACTCATGCCCTGAACCACATGCCCTAAAACTCCTGCCCTGAATCATCTGCCCAGAAACTCATGCCCTGAATTACATGCCCTGAAATTCCTGTCCTGAATCTGATGCCCTGAAACTCATGCCCTGAATCTCATGCCCTGAAACTCCTGCCCTCAAACTCATGCAGTGAAACTCAAGCCCTGAATTTCATGCCTTGAAACTCCTGTCCTGAATCTCATGCCCTGAAACTCATGCCCTGAATCTCATGCCCTGAAACTCCTGCACTGAAACTCATGCCATGAATCTCATATCCTGAAACTCACGCCCTGAATTACATGCCCTGAAACTCCTGCCTTGAAACGCATGCCCTGAAACTCATTCCCTGAATCTCCTGTCCTAAAACTCATGCCCTGAATCTCATGCCCTGAATCTCATGCCCTGAAACTCCTGCACTGAAACACCTGCCCTGAATCTCCTGCTTTGAAACTCATGCCCTGAATCTCATGCCCTGAATCTCACACTCTGAAACTCGTGCACTGAATCTCATGACCTCAAGGTCCTGCACTGAAACTCATGCCCTGAATCTCATGTCCTGAAACTCCTGCCCTGAATCACCTACCGTGAAACTCATGCCCTGAATCTCATGCCCTGAAACTCCTGCACTTAAACTCATGCCATGAATCTCATATCCTGAAACTCACGCCCTGAATCACATGCCCTGAAACTCCTGCCATGAAACTCATGCCCTGAAACTCATGCCCTGAAACTCATGCCCTGAATCTCCTGTACTGAAACGCATGCCCTGAATCTCATGCTCTGAATCTCATGCCCTGAAACTCCTGCACTGAAACACCTGCCCTGAATCTCCTGCCCTGAAAATGAAGCCCTGAATCTCATGCTCTAAAACTCGTGCACTGAATCTCATGCCCTCAATTAACTGCACTGAAACTCATGCCCTGAATCTCATGCCCTGAAACTCATGCCCTGAACCTCATGCCCTGAAACTCAAGCCCTGAATCTCATGCCCTGAAACTCTTGCCCTAAATCACATACCCTGAAACTCCTGCCCTGAAACTCATGCACTGAAACTCATGCCCTGAATCACATGCCCTAAAACTCCTGCCCTGAATCAGCTGCCCAGAAACTCATGCCCTGAATTACATGCCCTGAAATACCTGCCCTGAATCTCATGCCCTGAAATTCATGCCCTGAATCTCATGCCCTGAATCTCCTGCACTGAAACTCATGCCCTGAAACTCATGCCCTGAATCACATGCCCTAAAACTTCTGCCCTGAATCAGCTGCCGAGAAACTCATGCCGTGAATTACATGCCCTGAAATATCTGCCCTGAATCTCATGCACTGAAACTCGCGCCCTGAATTACATGCCCTGAAACTCCTGCCCTCAAACTCATGCACTGAAACTCATGCCCTGAATCTCATGCCTTGAAACTCCTGCCCTCAAACTTATGCACTGAAACTCATGCCCTGAATCTCCTGCACTGAAACTCATGCCATGAATCTCATATCCTGAAACTCATGCCCTGAATCTCATGCCCTGAATCTCATGCCCAGAAACTCCTGCACTGAAACACCTGCCCTGAATCTCCTGCCTTGAAAATCATGCCCTGAACCTGATGCCCTGAATCTCATGCTCTGAAACTCGTGCACTGAATCTCATGCCCTCAAGTTCCTGCACTGAAACTCATGCCCTGAATCTCATGCCCTGAAACTCATGCCCTGAATCTCATGCCCTGAAACTCATGCCCTGAATCTCATGGCCTGAATCTCATGCCCTGAAACTCCTGCACTGAAACACCTGCCCTGAATCTCCTGCCCTGAAAATCATGCCCTGAATCTCATGCCCTGAATCTCATGCTCTGAAACTCGTGCACTGAATCTCATGCCCTCAAGTTCCTGCACTCAAACTCATGCCCTGAATCTCATGCCCTGAAACTCATGCCCTGAACCTCATGCCCTGAAACTCAAGCCCTGAATCTCATGCCCTGAAACTCATGCCCTAAATCACATACCCTGAAAATAATGCCCTGAAACTCATGCACTGAAACTCATGCCCTGAATCACAAGCCCTAAAATTCCTGCCCTGAATCATCTGCCCAGAAACTCATGCCCTAAATTACATGCCCTGAAATACCTACCCTGAATCTCATGCCCTGAAACTCATGCCCTGAATCTCCTGCCCTGAATCTCATGCCCTGAAACTCCTGCACTGAAACACCTGCCCCGAATCTCCTGCCTTGAAAATCATGCCCTGAATCTCATGCCCTGAATCTCATGCTCTGAAACTCGTGCACTGAATCTCATGTCCTCAAGTTCCTGCACTGAAACTCATGCCCTGAATCTCATGCCCTGAAACTCATGCCCTGAATCTCATGCCCTGAAACTCAAGCCCTGAATCTCATGCCCTGAAACTCATGCCCTAAATCACATACCCTGAAACTCCTGCCCTGAAACTCATGCACTGAATCTCATGCCCTGAACCACATGCCCTAAAACTAATGCCCTGAATCATCTGCCCAGAAACTCATGCCCTGAATTACATGCCCTGAAATACCTGCCCTGAATCTCATGCCCTGAAACTCATGCCCTGAATCTCATGCCCTGAAACTCCTGCCCTCAAACTCATGCACTGAAACTCATGCCATTAATCTCATGCCTTGAAACTCCTGCCCTCAAATTCATGCACTGAAACTCATGCCCTGAATCTCATCCCCTGAAACACCTGCACTGAATCTCATGCCATGAATCTCATATCCTGAAACTGACGCCTTGAATCACATGCCCTGAAACTCCTGCCCTGAAACTCATGCCCTGAAACTCATGCCCTGAATCTCATGCCCTGAATCTCGTGCCCTGAAACTCCTGCACTTAAAAACCTGCCCTGAATCTCCTGCCCTGAAAATCATGCCCTGAATCTCATGCTCTAAAACTCGTGCACTGAATCTCATGCCCTCAATTAACTGCACTGAAACTCATGCCCAAATATCTCATGCCCTGAAACTCATGCCCTGAACCTCATGCCCTGAAACTCAAGCCCTGAATCTCATGCCCTGAATCTCATGCTCTGAAACTCGTGCACTGAATCTCATGCCCTCAAGTTCCTGCACTCAAACTCATGCCCTGAATCTCATGCCCTGAAACTCATGCCCTGAACCTCATGCCCTGAAACTCAAGCCCTGAATCTCATGCCCTGAAACTCATGCCCTAAATCACATACCCTGAAACTAATGCCCTGAAACTCATGCACTGAAACTCATGCCCTGAATCACAAGCCCTAAAATTCCTGCCCTGAATCATCTGCCCAGAAACTCATGCCCTAAATTACATGCCCTGAAATACCTACCCTGAATCTCATGCCCTGAAACTCATGCCCTGAATCTCATGCCCTGAATCTCATGCCCTGAAACTCCTGCACTGAAACACCTGCCCTGAATCTCCTGCCTTGAAAATCATGCCCTGAATCTCATGCCCTGAATCTCATGCTCTGAAACTCGTGCACTGAATCTCATGCCCTCAAGTTCATGCACTGAAACTCATGCCCTGAATCTCATGCCCTGAAACTCATGCCCTGAATCTCATGCCCTGAAACTCAAGCCCTGAATCTCATGCCCTGAAACTCATGCCCTAAATCACATACCCTGAAACTCCTGCCCTGAAACTCATGCACTGAATCTCATGCCCTGAACCACATGCCCTAAAACTAATGCCCTGAATCATCTGCCCAGAAACTCATGCCCTGAATTACATGCCCTGAAACACCTGCCCTGAATCTCATGCCCTGAAACTCACGCCCTGAATCACATGCCCTGAAACTCCTGCCCTGAAACTCATGCCCTGAAACTCAGCCCTGAATCTCCTGTCCTGAAACTCATGCCCTGAATCTCATGCCCTGAATCTCATGCTCTGAAACTCCTGCACTGAAACACCTGCCCTGAATCTCCTGCCCTGAAAATGAAGCCCTGAATCTCATGCTCTAAAACTCGTGCACTGAATCTTATGCCCTCAATTAACTGCAGTGAAACTCATGCCCTGAATCTCATGCCCTGAAACTCATGCCCTGAACCTCATGCCCTGAAACTCAAGCCCTGAATCTCATACCCTGAAACTCTTGCCCTAAATCACATACCCTGAAACTCCTGCCCTGAAACTCATGCACTGAAACTCATGCCCTGAAACTCATGCACTGAAACTCATGCCATTAATCTCATGCCTTGAAACTCCTGCCCTCAAATTCATGCACTGAAACTCATGCCCTGAATCTCATCCCCTGAAACACCTGCACTGAATCTCATGCCATGAATCTCATATCCTGAAACTGACGCCTTGAATCACATGCCCTGAAACTCCTGCCCTGAAACTCATGCCCTGAAACTCATGCCCTGAATCTCATGCCCTGAATCTCGTGCCCTGAAACTCCTGCACTTAAAAACCTGCCCTGAATCTCCTGCCCTGAAAATCATGCCCTGAATCTCATGCTCTAAAACTCGTGCACTGAATCTCATGCCCTCAATTAACTGCACTGAAACTCATGCCCAAATATCTCATGCCCTGAAACTCATGCCCTGAACCTCATGCCCTGAAACTCAAGCCCTGAATCTCATGCCCTGAATCTCATGCTCTGAAACTCGTGCACTGAATCTCATGCCCTCAAGTTCCTGCACTCAAACTCATGCCCTGAATCTCATGCCCTGAAACTCATGCCCTGAACCTCATGCCCTGAAACTCAAGCCCTGAATCTCATGCCCTGAAACTCATGCCCTAAATCACATACCCTGAAACTAATGCCCTGAAACTCATGCACTGAAACTCATGCCCTGAATCACAAGCCCTAAAATTCCTGCCCTGAATCATCTGCCCAGAAACTCATGCCCTAAATTACATGCCCTGAAATACCTACCCTGAATCTCATGCCCTGAAACTCATGCCCTGAATCTCATGCCCTGAATCTCATGCCCTGAAACTCCTGCACTGAAACACCTGCCCTGAATCTCCTGCCTTGAAAATCATGCCCTGAATCTCATGCCCTGAATCTCATGCTCTGAAACTCGTGCACTGAATCTCATGCCCTCAAGTTCATGCACTGAAACTCATGCCCTGAATCTCATGCCCTGAAACTCATGCCCTGAATCTCATGCCCTGAAACTCAAGCCCTGAATCTCATGCCCTGAAACTCATGCCCTAAATCACATACCCTGAAACTCCTGCCCTGAAACTCATGCACTGAATCTCATGCCCTGAACCACATGCCCTAAAACTAATGCCCTGAATCATCTGCCCAGAAACTCATGCCCTGAATTACATGCCCTGAAACACCTGCCCTGAATCTCATGCCCTGAAACTCACGCCCTGAATCACATGCCCTGAAACTCCTGCCCTGAAACTCATGCCCTGAAACTCAGCCCTGAATCTCCTGTCCTGAAACTCATGCCCTGAATCTCATGCCCTGAATCTCATGCTCTGAAACTCCTGCACTGAAACACCTGCCCTGAATCTCCTGCCCTGAAAATGAAGCCCTGAATCTCATGCTCTAAAACTCGTGCACTGAATCTTATGCCCTCAATTAACTGCACTGAAACTCATGCCCTGAATCTCATGCCCTGAAACTCATGCCCTGAACCTCATGCCCTGAAACTCAAGCCCTGAATCTCATACCCTGAAACTCTTGCCCTAAATCACATACCCTGAAACTCCTGCCCTGAAACTCATGCACTGAAACTCATGCCCTGAAACTCCTGCCCTCAAACTCATGCACTGAAACTCATGCCATTAATCTCATGCCTTGAAACTCCTGCCCTCAAATTCATGCACTGAAACTCATGCCCTGAATCTCATCCCCTGAAACACCTGCACTGAATCTCATGCCATGAATCTCATATCCTGAAACTGACGCCTTGAATCACATGCCCTGAAACTCCTGCCCTGAAACTCATGCCCTGAAACTCCTGCCCTCAAACTCATGCACTGAAACTCATGCCATTAATCTCATGCCTTGAAACTCCTGCCCTCAAATTCATGCACTGAAACTCATGCCCTGAATCTCATCCCCTGAAACACCTGCACTGAATCTCATGCCATGAATCTCATATCCTGAAACTGACGCCTTGAATCACATGCCCTGAAACTCCTGCCCTGAAACTCATGCCCTGAAACTCATGCCCTGAATCTCATGCCCTGAATCTCGTGCCCTGAAACTCCTGCACTTAAACACCTGCCCTGAATCTCCTGCCCTGAAAATCATGCCCTGAATCTCATGCTCTGAAACTCGTGCACTGAATCTCATGCCCTCAAGTTCCTGCACTGAAACTCATGCCCTGAATCTCATGCCCTGAAACTCATGCCCTGAACCTCATGCCCTGAAACTCAAGCCCTGAATCTCATGCCCTGAAACTCATGCCCTAAATCACATACCCTGAAACTCCTGCCCTGAAACTCATGCACTGAATCTCATGCCCTGAACCACATGCCCTAAAACTAATGCCCTGAATCATCTGCCCAGAAACTCATGCCCTGAATTACATGCCCTGAAACACCTGCCCTGAATCTCATGCCCTGAAACTCACGCCCTGAATCACATGCCCTGAAACTCCTGCCCTGAAACTCATGCCCTGAAACTCAGCCCTGAATCTCCTGTCCTGAAACTCATGCCCTGAATCTCATGCCCTGAATCTCATGCTCTGAAACTCCTGCACTGAAACACCTGCCCTGAATCTCCTGCCCTGAAAATGAAGCCCTGAATCTCATGCTCTAAAACTCGTGCACTGAATCTTATGCCCTCAATTAACTGCACTGAAACTCATGCCCTGAATCTCATGCCCTGAAACTCATGCCCTGAACCTCATGCCCTGAAACTCAAGCCCTGAATCTCATACCCTGAAACTCTTGCCCTAAATCACATACCCTGAAACTCCTGCCTGAAACTCATGCACTGAAACTCATGCCCTGAATCACATGCCCTAAAACTCCTGCCCTGAATCATCTGCCCAGAAACTCATGCCCTGAATTACATGCCCTGAAATACCTGCCCTGAATCTCATGCCCTGAAATTCATGCCCTGAATCTCATGCCCTGAAACTCCTGCACTGAAACTCATGCCCTGAAACTCATGCCCTGAATCACATGCCCTAAAATTCCTGCCCTGAATCAGCTGCCCAGAAACTCATGCCCTGAATTACATGCCCTGAAATATCTGCCCTGAATCTCATGCACTGAAACTCAGGCCCTGAATTACATGCCCTGAAACTCCTGCCCTCAAACTCATGCACTGAAACTCATGCCCTGAATCTCATGCCTTGAAACTCCTGCCCTCAAACTTATGCACTGAAACTCATGCCCTGAATCTCCTGCACTGAAACTCATGCCATGAATCTCATATCCTGAAACTCATGCCCTGAATCTCATGCCCTGAATCTCATGCCCTGAAACTCCTGCACTGAAACACCTGCCCTGAATCTCCTGCCCTGAAAATCATGCCCTGAAATTCAAGCCCTGAATCTCATGCACTGAAACTCATGCCCTAAATCTCATACCCTGAATCTCCTGCCCTGAAACTCATGCCCTGAATCACATGCCCTAAAACTCCTGCACTGAAACACCTGCCCTGAATCTCCTGCCCTGAAACTCATGCCCAGAATCTCATGCCCTGAATCTCATGCTCTGAAACTCGTGCACTGAATCTCATGCCCTCAAGTTCCTGCACTGAAACTCATGCCCTGAATCTCATGCCCTGAACCTCATGCCCTGAAACTCAAGCCCTGAATCTCATGCCCTGAAACTCATGCCCTAAATCACATACCCTGAAACTCCTGCCCTGAAACTCATGCACTGAATCTCATGCCCTGATCCACATGCCCTGAAACTCATGCCCTGAATCTCATGCCCTGAAACTCCTGCCCTCAAACTCATGCACTGAAACTCATGCCCTGAAACTCCTGCACTGAAACTCATGCCATGAATCTCATATCCTGAAACTCATGCCCTGAATCTCATGCCCTGAATCTCATGCCCAGAAACTCCTGCACTGAAACACCTGCCCTGAATCTCCTGCCCTGAAAATCATGCCCTGAAACTCAAGCCCTGAATCTCATGCACTGAAACTCATGCCCTAAATCTCATACCCTGAATCTCCTGCCCTGAAACTCATGCACTGAAACTCATGCCCTGAATCACATGCCCTAAAACTCCTTCTCTGAATCATCTGCCCAGAAACTCATGCCCTGAATCTCATGCCCTGAAACTCCTGCCCTCAAACTCATGCAGTGAAACTCAAGCCCTGAATTTCATGCCTTGAAACTCCTGTCCTGAATCTCATGCCCTGAAACTCATGCCCTGAATCTCATGCCTTGAAACTCCTGCACTGAAACTCATGCCATGAATCTCATATCCTGAAACTCACGCCCTGAATTACATGCCCTGAAACTCCTGCCTTGAAACGCATGCCCTGAAACTCATTCCCTGAATCTCCTGTTCTAAAACTCATGCCCTGAATCTCATGCCCTGAATCTCATGCCCTGAAACTCCTGCACTGAAACACCTGCCCTGAATCTCCTGCTTTGAAACTCATGCCCTGAATCTCATGCCCTGAATCTCACGCTCTGAAACTGGTGCACTGAATCTCATGACCTCAAGGTCCTGCACTGAAACTCATGCCCTGAATCTCATGTCCTGAAACTCCTGCCCTGAATCACCTACCCTGAAACTCATGCCCTGAATCTCATGCCCTGAAACTCCTGCACTGAAACTCATGCCATGTATCTCATATCCTGAAACTCACGCCCTGAATCACATGCCCTGAAACTCCTGCCCTGAAACTCATGCCCTGAAACTCATGCCCTGAATCTCCTGTCCTGAAACTCATGCCCTGAATCTCATGCCCTGAATCTCATGCCCTGAAACTCATGCCCTGAATCTCATGCCTTGAAACTCCTGCACTGAAACTCATGCCATGAATCTCATATCCTGAAACTCACGCCCTGAATTACATGCCCTGAAACTCCTGCCTTGAAACGCATGCCCTGAAACTCATTCCCTGAATCTCCTGTTCTAAAACTCATGCCCTGAATCTCATGCCCTGAATCTCATGCCCTGAAACTCCTGCACTGAAACACCTGCCCTGAATCTCCTGCTTTGAAACTCATGCCCTGAATCTCATGCCCTGAATCTCACGCTCTGAAACTGGTGCACTGAATCTCATGACCTCAAGGTCCTGCACTGAAACTCATGCCCTGAATCTCATGTCCTGAAACTCCTGCCCTGAATCACCTACCCTGAAACTCATGCCCTGAATCTCATGCCCTGAAACTCCTGCACTGAAACTCATGCCATGTATCTCATATCCTGAAACTCACGCCCTGAATCACATGCCCTGAAACTCCTGCCCTGAAACTCATGCCCTGAAACTCATGCCCTGAAACTCATGCCCTGAATCTCCTGTCCTGAAACTCATGCCCTGAATCTCATGCCCTGAATCTCATGCCCTGAAACTCCTGCACTGAAACACCTGCCCTGAAACTCATGCACTGAAACTCATGCCCTGAATCACATGCCCTAAAACTCCTTCCCTGAATCATCTGCCCAGAAACTCATGCCCTGAATTACATGCCCTGAAATTCCTGCCCTGAATCTCATGCCCTGAAACTCCTGCCCTCAAACTCATGCAGTGAAACTCAAGCCCTGAATTACATACCCTGAAACTCCTGCCTTGAAACGCATGCCCTGAAACTCATTCCCTGAATCTCCTTTCCTAAAACTCATGCCCTGAATCTCATGCCCTGAATCTCATGCCCTGAAATTCCTGCACTGAAACTCATGCCCTGAATCTCATGCCCTGAATCTCATGCTCTGAAACTCGTGCACTGAATCTCATGCCCTCAAGTTCCTGCACTGAAACTCATGCCCTGAATCTCATGCCCTGAAACTCATGCCCTGAACCTCATGCCCTGAAACTCAAGCCCTGAATCTCATGCCCTGAAACTCATGCCCTAAATCACATACCCTGAAACTCCTGCCCTGAAACTCATGCACTGAATCTCATGCCCTGAACCACATGCCCTAAAACTAATGCCCTGAATCAGCTGCCCAGAAACTCAAGCCCTGAATTACATACCCTGAAACTCCTGCCTTGAAACGCATGCCCTGAAACTCATTCCCTGAATCTCCTTTCCTAAAACTCATGCCCTGAATCTCATGCCCTGAATCTCATGCCCTGAATCTCATGCCCTGAAATTCCTGCACTGAAACTCATGCCCTGAATCTCATGCCCTGAATCTCATGCTCTGAAACTCGTGCACTGAATCTCATGCCCTCAAGTTCCTGCACTGAAACTCATGCCCTGAATCTCATGCCCTGAAACTCATGCCCTGAACCTCATGCCCTGAAACTCAAGCCCTGAATCTCATGCCCTGAAACTCATGCCCTAAATCACATACCCTGAAACTCCTGCCCTGAAACTCATGCACTGAATCTCATGCCCTGAACCACATGCCCTAAAACTAATGCCCTGAATCATCTGCCCAGAAACTCATGCCCTGAATTACATGCCGTGAAACACCTGCCCTGAATCTCATGCCCTGAAACTCACGCCCTGAATCACATGCCCTGAAACTCCTGCCCTGAAACTCATGCCCTGAAACTCAGCCCTGAATCTCCTGTCCTGAAACTCATGCCCTGAATCTCATGCCCTGAATCTCATGCTCTGAAACTCCTGCACTGAAACACCTGCCCTGAATCTCCTGCCCTGAAAATGAAGCCCTGAATCTCATGCTCTAAAACTCGTGCACTGAATCTTATGCCCTCAATTAACTGCACTGAAACTCATGCCCTGAATCTCATGCCCTGAAACTCATGCCCTGAACCTCATGCCCTGAAACTCAAGCCCTGAATCTCATACCCTGAAACTCTTGCCCTAAATCACATACCCTGAAACTCCTGCCCTGAAACTCATGCACTGAAACTCATGCCCTGAATCACATGCCCTAAAACTCCTGCCCTGAATCATCTGCCCAGAAACTCATGCCCTGAATTACATGCCCTGAAATACCTGCCCTGAATCTCATGCCCTGAAATTCATGCCCTGAATCTCATGCCCTGAAACTCCTGCACTGAAACTCATGCCCTGAAACTCATGCCCTGAATCACATGCCCTAAAATTCCTGCCCTGAATCAGCTGCCCTGAAACTCATGCCCTGAATCTCATGCCTTGAAACTCCTGCACTGAAACTCATGCCATGAATCTCATATCCTGAAACTCACGCCCTGAATTACATGCCCTGAAACTCCTGCCTTGAAACGCATGCCCTGAAACTCATTCCCTGAATCTCCTGTTCTAAAACTCATGCCCTGAATCTCATGCCCTGAATCTCATGCCCTGAAACTCCTGCACTGAAACACCTGCCCTGAATCTCCTGCTTTGAAACTCATGCCCTGAATCTCATGCCCTGAATCTCACGCTCTGAAACTGGTGCACTGAATCTCATGACCTCAAGGTCCTGCACTGAAACTCATGCCCTGAATCTCATGTCCTGAAACTCCTGCCCTGAATCACCTACCCTGAAACTCATGCCCTGAATCTCATGCCCTGAAACTCCTGCACTGAATCTCATGCCATGAATCTCATATCCTGAAACTGACGCCTTGAATCACATGCCCTGAAACTCCTGCCCTGAAACTCATGCCCTGAAACTCATGCCCTGAATCTCATGCCCTGAATCTCGTGCCCTGAAACTCCTGCACTTAAAAACCTGCCCTGAATCTCCTGCCCTGAAAATCATGCCCTGAATCTCATGCTCTAAAACTCGTGCACTGAATCTCATGCCCTCAATTAACTGCACTGAAACTCATGCCCAAATATCTCATGCCCTGAAACTCATGCCCTGAACCTCATGCCCTGAAACTCAAGCCCTGAATCTCATGCCCTGAATCTCATGCTCTGAAACTCGTGCACTGAATCTCATGCCCTCAAGTTCCTGCACTCAAACTCATGCCCTGAATCTCATGCCCTGAAACTCATGCCCTGAACTTCATGCCCTGAAACTCAAGCCCTGAATCTCATGCCCTGAAACTCATGCCCTAAATCACATACCCTGAAACTAATGCCCTGAAACTCATGCACTGAAACTCATGCCCTGAATCACAAGCCCTAAAATTCCTGCCCTGAATCTCATGCCCTGAAACTCATGCCCTGAATCTGATGCCCTGAATCTCATGCCCTGAAACTTCCGCACTGAAACACCTGCCCTGAATCTCCTGCCTTGAAAATCATGCCCTGAATCTCATGCCCTGAATCTCATGCTCTGAAACTCGTGCACTGAATCTCATGCCCTCAAGTTCATGCACTGAAACTCATGCCCTGAATCTCATGCCCTGAAACTCATGCCCTGAATCTCATGCCCTGAAACTCAAGCCCTGAATCTCATGCCCTGAAACTCATGCCCTGAATCACATACCCTGAAACTCCTGCCCTGAAACTCATGCACTGAATCTCATGCCCTGAACCACATGCCCTAAAACTAATGCCCTGAATCATCTGCCCAGAAACTCATGCCCTGAATTACATGCCCTGAAATACCTGCCCTGAATCTCATGCCCTGAAACTCATGCCCTGAATCTCATGCCCTGAAACTCCTGCCCTCAAACTCATGCACTGAAACTCATGCCATTAATCTCATGCCTTGAAACTCCTGCCCTCAAATTCATGCACTGAAACTCATGCCCTGAATCTCATCCCCTGAAACACCTGCACTGAATCTCATGCCATGAATCTCATATCCTGAAACTGACGCCTTGAATCACATGCCCTGAAACTCCTGCCCTGAAACTCATGCCCTGAAACTCATGCCCTGAATCTCATGCCCTGAATCTCGTGCCCTGAAACTCCTGCACTTAAACACCTGCCCTGAATCTCCTGCCCTGAAAATCATACCCTGAATCTTATGCTCTGAAACTCGTGCACTGAATCTCATGCCCTCAAGTTCCTGCACTGAAACTCATGCCCTGAATCTCATGCCCTGAAACTCATGCCCTGAACCTCATGCCCTGAAACTCAAGCCCTGAATCTCATGCCCTGAAACTCATGCCCTAAATCACATACCCTGAAACTCCTGCCCTGAAACTCATGCACTGAATCTCATGCCCTGAACCACATGCCCTAAAACTAATGCCCTGAATCATCTGCCCAGAAACTCATGCCCTGAATTACATGCCCTGAAACACCTGCCCTGAATCTCATGCCCTGAAACTCACGCCCTGAATCACATGCCCTGAAACTCCTGCCCTGAAACTCATGCCCTGAAACTCAGCCCTGAATCTCCTGTCCTGAAACTCATGCCCTGAATCTCATGCCCTGAATCTCATGCTCTGAAACTCCTGCACTGAAACACCTGCCCTGAATCTCCTGCCCTGAAAATGAAGCCCTGAATCTCATGCTCTAAAACTCGTGCACTGAATCTTATGCCCTCAATTAACTGCACTGAAACTCATGCCCTGAATCTCATGCCCTGAAACTCATGCCCTGAACCTCATGCCCTGAAACTCAAGCCCTGAATCTCATACCCTGAAACTCTTGCCCTAAATCACATACCCTGAAACTCCTGCCCTGAAACTCATGCACTGAAACTCATGCCCTGAATCACATGCCCTAAAACTCCTGCCCTGAATCATCTGCCCAGAAACTCATGCCCTGAATTACATGCCCTGAAATACCTGCCCTGAATCTCATGCCCTGAAATTCATGCCCTGAATCTCATGCCCTGAAACTCCTGCACTGAAACTCATGCCCTGAAACTCATGCCCTGAATCACATGCCCTAAAATTCCTGCCCTGAATCAGCTGCCCAGAAACTCATGCCCTGAATTACATGCCCTGAAATATCTGCCCTGAATCTCATGCACTGAAACTCAGGCCCTGAATTACATGCCCTGAAACTCCTGCCCTCAAACTCATGCACTGAAACTCATGCCCTGAATCTCATGCCTTGAAACTCCTGCCCTCAAACTTATGCACTGAAACTCATGCCCTGAATCTCCTGCACTGAAACTCATGCCATGAATCTCATATCCTGAAACTCATGCCCTGAATCTCATGCCCTGAATCTCATGCCCTGAAACTCCTGCACTGAAACACCTGCCCTGAATCTCCTGCCCTGAAAATCATGCCCTGAAATTCAAGCCCTGAATCTCATGCACTGAAACTCATGCCCTAAATCTCATACCCTGAATCTCCTGCCCTGAAACTCATGCCCTGAATCACATGCCCTAAAACTCCTGCACTGAAACACCTGCCCTGAATCTCCTGCCCTGAAACTCATGCCCAGAATCTCATGCCCTGAATCTCATGCTCTGAAACTCGTGCACTGAATCTCATGCCCTCAAGTTCCTGCACTGAAACTCATGCCCTGAATCTCATGCCCTGAACCTCATGCCCTGAAACTCAAGCCCTGAATCTCCTGCCCTGAAACTCATGCCCTAAATCACATACCCTGAAACTCCTGCCCTGAAACTCATGCACTGAATCTCATGCCCTGATCCACATGCCCTGAAACTCATGCCCTGAATCTCATGCCCTGAAACTCCTGCCCTCAAACTCATGCACTGAAACTCATGCCCTGAAACTCCTGCACTGAAACTCATGCCATGAATCTCATATCCTGAAACTCATGCCCTGAATCTCATGCCCTGAATCTCATGCCCAGAAACTCCTGCACTGAAACACCTGCCCTGAATCTCCTGCCCTGAAAATCATGCCCTGAAACTCAAGCCCTGAATCTCATGCACTGAAACTCATGCCCTAAATCTCATACCCTGAATCTCCTGCCCTGAAACTCATGCACTGAAACTCATGCCCTGAATCACATGCCCTAAAACTCCTTCTCTGAATCATCTGCCCAGAAACTCATGCCCTGAATCTCATGCCCTGAAACTCCTGCCCTCAAACTCATGCAGTGAAACTCAAGCCCTGAATTTCATGCCTTGAAACTCCTGTCCTGAATCTCATGCCCTGAAACTCATGCCCTGAATCTCATGCCTTGAAACTCCTGCACTGAAACTCATGCCATGAATCTCATATCCTGAAACTCACGCCCTGAATTACATGCCCTGAAACTCCTGCCTTGAAACGCATGCCCTGAAACTCATTCCCTGAATCTCCTGTTCTAAAACTCATGCCCTGAATCTCATGCCCTGAATCTCATGCCCTGAAACTCCTGCACTGAAACACCTGCCCTGAATCTCCTGCTTTGAAACTCATGCCCTGAATCTCATGCCCTGAATCTCACGCTCTGAAACTGGTGCACTGAATCTCATGACCTCAAGGTCCTGCACTGAAACTCATGCCCTGAATCTCATGTCCTGAAACTCCTGCCCTGAATCACCTACCCTGAAACTCATGCCCTGAATCTCATGCCCTGAAACTCCTGCACTGAAACTCATGCCATGTATCTCATATCCTGAAACTCACGCCCTGAATCACATGCCCTGAAACTCCTGCCCTGAAACTCATGCCCTGAAACTCATGCCCTGAATCTCCTGTCCTGAAACTCATGCCCTGAATCTCATGCCCTGAATCTCATGCCCTGAAACTCATGCCCTGAATCTCATGCCTTGAAACTCCTGCACTGAAACTCATGCCATGAATCTCATATCCTGAAACTCACGCCCTGAATTACATGCCCTGAAACTCCTGCCTTGAAACGCATGCCCTGAAACTCATTCCCTGAATCTCCTGTTCTAAAACTCATGCCCTGAATCTCATGCCCTGAATCTCATGCCCTGAAACTCCTGCACTGAAACACCTGCCCTGAATCTCCTGCTTTGAAACTCATGCCCTGAATCTCATGCCCTGAATCTCACGCTCTGAAACTGGTGCACTGAATCTCATGACCTCAAGGTCCTGCACTGAAACTCATGCCCTGAATCTCATGTCCTGAAACTCCTGCCCTGAATCACCTACCCTGAAACTCATGCCCTGAATCTCATGCCCTGAAACTCCTGCACTGAAACTCATGCCATGTATCTCATATCCTGAAACTCACGCCCTGAATCACATGCCCTGAAACTCCTGCCCTGAAACTCATGCCCTGAAACTCATGCCCTGAAACTCATGCCCTGAATCTCCTGTCCTGAAACTCATGCCCTGAATCTCATGCCCTGAATCTCATGCCCTGAAACTCCTGCACTGAAACACCTGCCCTGAAACTCATGCACTGAAACTCATGCCCTGAATCACATGCCCTAAAACTCCTGCCCTGAATCATCTGCCCAGAAACTCATGCCCTGAATTACATGCCCTGAAATTCCTGCCCTGAATCTCATGCCCTGAAACTCCTGCCCTCAAACTCATGCAGTGAAACTCAAGCCCTGAATTACATACCCTGAAACTCCTGCCTTGAAACGCATGCCCTGAAACTCATTCCCTGAATCTCCTTTCCTAAAACTCATGCCCTGAATCTCATGCCCTGAATCTCATGCCCTGAAATTCCTGCACTGAAACTCATGCCCTGAATCTCATGCCCTGAATCTCATGCTCTGAAACTCGTGCACTGAATCTCATGCCCTCAATTTCCTGCACTGAAACTCATGCCCTGAATCTCATGCCCTGAAACTCATGCCCTGAACCTCATGCCCTGAAACTCAAGCCCTGAATCTCATGCCCTGAAACTCATGCCCTAAATCACATACCCTGAAACTCCTGCCCTGAAACTCATGCACTGAATCTCATGCCCTGAACCACATGCCCTAAAACTAATGCCCTGAATCATCTGCCCAGAAACTCATGCCCTGAATTACATGCCGTGAAACACCTGCCCTGAATCTCATGCCCTGAAACTCACGCCCTGAATCACATGCCCTGAAACTCCTGCCCTGAAACTCATGCCCTGAAACTCAGCCCTGAATCTCCTGTCCTGAAACTCATGCCCTGAATCTCATGCCCTGAATCTCATGCTCTGAAACTCCTGCACTGAAACACCTGCCCTGAATCTCCTGCCCTGAAAATGAAGCCCTGAATCTCATGCTCTAAAACTCGTGCACTGAATCTTATGCCCTCAATTAACTGCACTGAAACTCATGCCCTGAATCTCATGCCCTGAAACTCATGCCCTGAACATCATGCCCTGAAACTCAAGCCCTGAATCTCATACCCTGAAACTCTTGCCCTAAATCACATACCCTGAAACTCCTGCCCTGAAACTCATGCACTGAAACTCATGCCCTGAATCACATGCCCTAAAACTCCTGCCCTGAATCATCTGCCCAGAAACTCATGCCCTGAATTACATGCCCTGAAATACCTGCCCTGAATCTCATGCCCTGAAATTCATGCCCTGAATCTCATGCCCTGAAACTCCTGCACTGAAACTCATGCCCTGAAACTCATGCCCTGAATCACATGCCCTAAAATTCCTGCCCTGAATCAGCTGCCCTGAAACTCATGCCCTGAATCTCATGCCTTGAAACTCCTGCACTGAAACTCATGCCATGAATCTCATATCCTGAAACTCACGCCCTGAATTACATGCCCTGAAACTCCTGCCTTGAAACGCATGCCCTGAAACTCATTCCCTGAATCTCCTGTTCTAAAACTCATGCCCTGAATCTCATGCCCTGAATCTCATGCCCTGAAACTCCTGCACTGAAACACCTGCCCTGAATCTCCTGCTTTGAAACTCATGCCCTGAATCTCATGCCCTGAATCTCACGCTCTGAAACTGGTGCACTGAATCTCATGACCTCAAGGTCCTGCACTGAAACTCATGCCCTGAATCTCATGTCCTGAAACTCCTGCCCTGAATCACCTACCCTGAAACTCATGCCCTGAATCTCATGCCCTGAAACTCCTGCACTGAAACTCATGCCATGTATCTCATATCCTGAAACTCACGCCCTGAATCACATGCCCTGAAACTCCTGCCCTGAAACTCATGCCCTGAAACTCATGCCCTGAATCTCCTGTCCTGAAACTCATGCCCTGAATCTCATGCCCTGAATCTCATGCCCTGAAACTCATGCCCTGAATCTCATGCCTTGAAACTCCTGCACTGAAACTCATGCCATGAATCTCATATCCTGAAACTCACGCCCTGAATTACATGCCCTGAAACTCCTGCCTTGAAACGCATGCCCTGAAACTCATTCCCTGAATCTCCTGTTCTAAAACTCATGCCCTGAATCTCATGCCCTGAATCTCATGCCCTGAAACTCCTGCACTGAAACACCTGCCCTGAATCTCCTGCTTTGAAACTCATGCCCTGAATCTCATGCCCTGAATCTCACGCTCTGAAACTGGTGCACTGAATCTCATGACCTGAAACTCCTGCCCTGAATCACCTACCCTGAAACTCATGCCCTGAATCTCATGCCCTGAAACTCCTGCACTGAAACTCATGCCATGTATCTCATATCCTGAAACTCACGCCCTGAATCACATGCCCTGAAACTCCTGCCCTGAAACTCATGCCCTGAAACTCATGCCCTGAATCTCCTGTCCTGAAACTCATGCCCTGAATCTCATGCCCTGAATCTCATGCCCTGAAACTCCTGCACTGAAACACCTGCCCTGAAACTCATGCACTGAAACTCATGCCCTGAATCACATGCCCTAAAACTCCTGCCCTGAATCATCTGCCCAGAAACTCATGCCCTGAATTACATGCCCTGAAATTCCTGCCCTGAATCTCATGCCCTGAAACTCCTGCCCTCAAACTCATGCAGTGAAACTCAAGCCCTGAATTACATACCCTGAAACTCCTGCCTTGAAACGCATGCCCTGAAACTCATTCCCTGAATCTCCTTTCCTAAAACTCATGCCCTGAATCTCATGCCCTGAATCTCATGCCCTGAAATTCCTGCACTGAAACTCATGCCCTGAATCTCATGCCCTGAATCTCATGCTCTGAAACTCGTGCACTGAATCTCATGCCCTCAAGTTCCTGCACTGAAACTCATGCCCTGAATCTCATGCCCTGAAACTCATGCCCTGAACCTCATGCCCTGAAACTCAAGCCCTGAATCTCATGCCCTGAAACTCATGCCCTAAATCACATACCCTGAAACTCCTGCCCTGAAACTCATGCACTGAATCTCATGCCCTGAACCACATGCCCTAAAACTAATGCCCTGAATCATCTGCCCAGAAACTCATGCCCTGAATTACATGCCCTGAAACACCTGCCCTGAATCTCATGCCCTGAAACTCACGCCCTGAATCACATGCCCTGAAACTCCTGCCCTGAAACTCATGCCCTGAAACTCAGCCCTGAATCTCCTGTCCTGAAACTCATGCCCTGAATCTCATGCCCTGAATCTCATGCTCTGAAACTCCTGCACTGAAACACCTGCCCTGAATCTCCTGCCCTGAAAATGAAGCCCTGAATCTCATGCTCTAAAACTCGTGCACTGAATCTTATGCCCTCAATTAACTGCACTGAAACTCATGCCCTGAATCTCATGCCCTGAAACTCATGCCCTGAACCTCATGCCCTGAAACTCAAGCCCTGAATCTCATACCCTGAAACTCTTGCCCTAAATCACATACCCTGAAACTCCTGCCGTGAAACTCATGCACTGAAACTCATGCCCTGAATCACATGCCCTAAAACTCCTGCCCTGAATCATCTGCCCAGAAACTCATGCCCTGAATTACATGCCCTGAAATACCTGCCCTGAATCTCATGCCCTGAAATTCATGCCCTGAATCTCATGCCCTGAAACTCCTGCACTGAAACTCATGCCCTGAAACTCATGCCCTGAATCACATGCCCTAAAATTCCTGCCCTGAATCAGCTGCCCAGAAACTCATGCCCTGAATTACATGCCCTGAAATATCTGCCCTGAATCTCATGCACTGAAACTCACGCCCTGAATTACATGCCCTGAAACTCCTGCCCTCAAACTCATGCACTGAAACTCATGCCCTGAATCTCATGCCTTGAAACTCCTGCCCTCAAACTTATGCACTGAAACTCATGCCCTGAATCTCCTGCACTGAAACTCATGCCATGAATCTCATATCCTGAAACTCATGCCCTGAATCTCATGCCCTGAATCTCATGCCCTGAAACTCCTGCACTGAAACACCTGCCCTGAATCTCCTGCCCTGAAAATCATGCCCTGAAATTCAAGCCCTGAATCTCATGCACTGAAACTCATGCCCTAAATCTCATACCCTGAATCTCCTGCCCTGAAACTCATGCCCTGAATCACATGCCCTAAAACTCCTGCCCTGAATCATCTGCCCAGAAACTCATGCCCTGAAACTCATGCCCTGAATCTCATGCCCTGAAACTCCTGCACTGAAACTCATGCCATGAATCTCATATCCTGAAACTCACGCCCTGAATTACATACCCTGAAACTCCTGCCTTGAAACGCATGCCCTGAAAATCATTCCCTGAATCTCCTGTCCTAAAACTCATACCCTGAATCTCATGCCCTGAAATTCCTGCACTGAAACACCTGCCCTGAATCTCCTGCCCTGAAACTCATGCCCAGAATCTCATGCCCTGAATCTCATGCTCTGAAACTCGTGCACTGAATCTCATGCCCTCAAGTTCCTGCACTGAAACTCATGCCCTGAATCTCATGCCCTGAACCTCATGCCCTGAAACTCAAGCCCTGAATCTCATGCCCTGAAACTCATGCCCTAAATCACATACCCTGAAACTCCTGCCCTGAAACTCATGCACTGAATCTCATGCCCTGATCCACATGCCCTGAAACTCATGCCCTGAATCTCATGCCCTGAAACTCCTGCCCTCAAACTCATGCACTGAAACTCATGCCCTGAAACTCCTGCACTGAAACTCATGCCATGAATCTCATATCCTGAAACTCATGCCCTGAATCTCATGCCCTGAATCTCATGCCCAGAAACTCCTGCACTGAAACACCTGCCCTGAATCTCCTGCCCTGAAAATCTTGCCCTGAAACTCAAGCCCTGAATCTCATGCACTGAAACTCATGCCCTAAATCTCATACCCTGAATCTCCTGCCCTGAAACTCATGCACTGAAACTCATGCCCTGAATCACATGCCCTAAAACTCCTTCTCTGAATCATCTGCCCAGAAACTCATGCCCTGAATCTCATGCCCTGAAACTCCTGCCCTCAAACTCATGCAGTGAAACTCAAGCCCTGAATTTCATGCCTTGAAACTCCTGTCCTGAATCTCATGCCCTGAAACTCCTGCCCTCAAACTCATGCACTGAAACTCATGCCCTGAATCTCATGCCTTGAAACTCCTGCCCTCAAACTCATGCACTGAAACTCATGCCCTGAATCTCATGCCCTGAAACACCTGCACTGAAACTCATGCCATGAATCTCATATCCTGAAACTCACGCCTTGAATCACATGCCCTGAAACTCCTGCCCTGAAACTCATGCCCTGAAACTCATGCCCTGAAACTCATGCCCTGAATCTCATGCCCTGAATCTCGTGCCCTGAAACTCCTGCACTGAAACACCTGCCCTGAATCTCCTGCCCTGAAAATGAAGCCCTGAATCTCATGCCCTGAATCTCATGCCCTGAAACTCATGCCCTGAAACTCATGCCCTGAATCTCCTGTCCTGAAACTCATGCCCTGAATCTCATGCCCTGAATCTCATGCCCTGAAACTCCTGCACTGAAACACCTGCCCTGAATCTCCTGCCCTGAAAATCATGCCCTGAATCTCATGCCCTGAATCTCATGCTCTGAATCTCATGCCCTGAATCTCATGCCCTGAAACTCCTGCACTGAAACTCATGCCATGAATCTCATATCCTGAAACTCACGCCCTGAATCACATGCCCTGAAACTCCTGCCCTGAAACTCATGCCCTGAAACTCATGCCCTGAGTTTCCTGTCCTGAAACTCATGCCCTGAATCTCAAGCCCTGAATCTCATGCCCTGAAACTCCTGCACTGAAACAACTGCCCTGAAACTCCTGCCCTGAAACTCATGCCCTGAAACTCATGCCCTGAATCTCCTGTCCTAAATCTCATGCCCTGAATCTCATGTCCTGAATCTCATGCCCTGAAACTCCTGCACTGAAACACCTGCCCTGAATCTCCTGCCCTGAAACTCATGCCCTGAATCTCATGCCCTGAATCTCACGCTCTGAATCTCGTGCACTGAATCTCATGACCTCAAGTTACTGCACTGAAACTCATGCCCTGAATCTCATGTCCTGAAACTCCTGCACTGAAACACCTGCCCTGAATCTCCTGCCTTGAAAATCATGACCTGAATCTCATGCCCTGAATCTCATGCTCTGAAACTCGTGCACTGAATCTCATGCCCTCAAGTTCCTGCATTGAAACTCAAGCCCTGAATCTCATGCCCTGAAACTCATGCCCTGAACCTCATCCCCTGAAACTCAAGCCCTGAAACTCATGCCCTGAAACTCATGCCCTAAATCACATACCCTGAAACTCCTGCCCTGAAACTCATGCACTGAAACTCATGCCCTGAATCACATGCCCTAAAACTCATGCCCTGAATCATCGGCCCAGAAACTCATGCCCTGAATTACATGCCCTGAAATACCTGCCCTGAATATCATGCCCTGAAACTCATGGCCTGAATCTCATGCCCTGAAACTCCTGCCCTCAAACTCATGCACTGAAACTCATGCCCTGAATCTCATGCCTTGAAACTCCTGCCCTCAAACTCATGCACTGAAACTCATGCCCTGAATCTCATGCCCTGAAACACCTGCACTGAAACCCATACCATGAATCTCATATCCTGAAACTCACGCCTTGAATCACATGCCCTGAAACTCCTGCCCTGAAACTCATGCCCTGAAACTCATGCCCTGAATCTCATGCCCTGAATCTCGTGCCCTGAAACTCCTGCACTGAAACACCTGCCCTGAATCTCCTGCCCTGAATTACATGCCCTGAAATACCTGCCCTGAATCTCATGCCCTGAAACTCATGCCCTGAATCTCATGCCCTGAAACTCCTGCCCTCAAACTCATGCACTGAAACTCATGCCCTGAATCTCATGCCTTGAAACTCCTGCCCTCAAACTCATGCACTGAAACTCATGCACTGAATCTCGTGCCCTGAAACACCTGCACTGAAACTCATGCCATGAATCTCATATCCTGAAACTCACGCCTTGAATCACATGCATTGAAACTCCTGCCCTGAAACTCATGCCCTGAAACTCATGCCCTGAATCTCATGCCCTGAATCTCGTGCCCTGAAACTCCTGCACTGAAACACCTGCCCTGAATCTCCTGACCTGAGAATGAAGCCCTGAATCTCATGCCCTGAATCTCATGCCCTGAAACTCATGCCCTGAAACTCATGCCCTGAATCTCCTGTCCTGAAACTCATGCCCTGAATCTCATGCCCTGAATCTCATGCCCTGAAACTCCTGCACTGAAACACCTGCCCTGAATCTCCTGCCCTGAAAATCATGCCCTGAATCTCATGCCCTGAATCTCATAATCTGAAACTCATGCCCTGAATCTCATGCCCTGAAACTCCTGCACTGAAACTCATGCCATGAATCTCATATCCTGAAACTCACGCCCTGAATCACATGCCCTGAAACTCCTGCCCTGAAACTCATGCCCTGAAACTCATGCCCTGAATTTCCTGTCCTGAAACTCATGCCCTGAATCTCATGCCCTGAATCTCATGCCCTGAAACTCCTGCACTGAAACACCTGCCCTGAATCTCCTGCCCTGAACATCATGCCCTGAATCTCCTGCGTTGAATCTCATGCTCTGAAACTCATGCCCTGAATCTCATGCCCTCAAGTTCCTGCACTGAAACCCACGCCCTGAATCTCATGACCTGAAACTCATGCCCTGAACCTCATGCCCTGAAACTCAAGCCCTGAATCTCATGCCCGGAATCTCATGCCCTAAATCACATACCCTGAAACTCCTGCTCTGAAACTCATGCACTCAAACTCATGCCCTGAATCACATGCCCTAAAACTCCTGCCCTGAAACTCATGACCTGAAACTAATGCCCTGAACCTCATGCCCTGAAACTCAAGCCCTGAAACTCATGCCCTAAATCACATACCCTGAAACTACTGCCCTGAAACTCATGCACTGAAACTCATGCCCTGAATCACATGCCCTAAAATTCCTGCCCTGAATCATCTGCCCATAAAATCATGCCCTGAATTACATGCCCTGAAATACCTGCCCTGAATCTCATGCCCTGAAACTCATGCCCTGAATCTCCTGCCCTGAATCTCATGCCCTGAAACTCCTGCACTGAAACACCAGCCCTGAATCTCCTGCCCTGAAAATGAAGCCCTGAATCTCATGCTCTAAAACTCTTGCACTGAATCTCATGCCCTCAAGTTCCTGCACTGAAACTCATGCCCTGAATCTCATGCCTTGAAACTCCTGCCCACAAACTTATGCACTGAAACTCATGCCCTGAATCTCCTGCACTGAAACTCATGCCATGAATCTCATATCCTGAAACTCATGCCATGAATCTCATATCCTGAAACTCACGCCCTGAATTACATGCCCTGAAACTCCTGCCCTGAAACTCATGCCCTGAATCTCCTGTCCTAAAACTCATGCCCTGAATCTCATGCTCTGAATCTCATGCCCTGAAACTCCTGCACTGAAACACCTGCCCTGAATCTCCTGACCTGAAAATCATACCCTGAATCTCATGCCCTGAATCTCATGCTCTGAAACTCATGCCCTAAATCACATACCCTGAAACTCCTGCCCTGAAACTCATGCACTCAAATTCGTGCCCTGAATCACATGCCCTAAAACTCCTGCCCTGAATCTCATGCCCTGAAACTCAAGCCCTGAATCTCATGCCCTGAAGCTCATACCCTAAATCACATACCCTGAAACTACTGCCCTGAAACTCATGCACTGAAACTCATGCCCTGAATTACATGCCCTGAATCACATGCCCTAAAATTTTTGCCCTGAATCATCTGCCCAGAAACTCATGCCCTGAATTACATGCCCTGAAATACCAGCCCTGAATCTCATGCCCTGAAACTCATGCCCTGAATCTCATGCCCTGAGTCTCATGCCCTGAAACTCCTGCACTGAAACACCAGCCCTGAATCTCCTGCTTTGAAAATCATGCCCTGAATCTCATGCCTGAATCTGATGCTCTGAAACTCGTGCACTGAATCTCATGCCCTCAAGTTCCTGCTCTGAAACTCATGCCCTGAATCTCATGCCCTGAAACTCATGCCCTAAATCACATACCCTGAAACTAATGCCCTGAAACTCATGCACTGAAACTCATGCCCTGAATCACATGCCCTAAAATTCCTGCCCTGAATCATCTGCCCAGAAACTCATGCCCTAAATTACATGCCCTGAAATACCTACCCTGAATCTCATGCCCTGAAACTCATGCCCTGAATCTCATGCCCTGAATCTCATGCCCTGATACTCCTGCACTGAAACACCTGCCCTGAATCTCCTGCCTTGAAAATCATGCCCTGAATCTCATGCCCTGAATCTCATGCTCTGAAACTCGTGCACTGAATCTCATGCCCTCAAGTTCCTGCACTGAAACTCATGCCCTGAATCTCATGCCCTGAAACTCATGCCCTGAATCTCATGCCCTGAAACTCATGCCCTGAATCTCATGGCCTGAATCTCATGCCCTGAAACTCCTGCACTGAAACACCTGCCCTGAATCTCCTGCCCTGAAAATCATGCCCTGAATCTCATGCCCTGAATCTCATGCTCTGAAACTCGTGCACTGAATCTCATGCCCTCAAGTTCCTGCTCTGAAACTCATGCCCTGAATCTCATGCCCTGAAACTCATGCCCTGAACCTCATGCCCTGAAACTCAAGCCCTGAATCTCATGCCCTGAAACTCATGCCCTAAATCACATACCCTGAAACTAATGCCCTGAAACTCATGCACTGAAACTCATGCCCTGAATCACAAGCTCTAAAATTCCTGCCCTGAATCATCTGCCCAGAAACTCATGCCCTAAATTACATGCCCTGAAATACCTACCCTGAATCTCATGCCCTGAAACTCATGCCCTGAATCTCATGCCCTGAATCTCATGCCCTGAAACTCCTGCACTGAAACACCTGCCCTGAATCTCCTGCCTTGAAAATCATGCCCTGAATCTCATGCCCTGAATCTCATGCTCTGAAACTCGTGCACTGAATCTCATGCCCTCAAGTTCCTGCACTGAAACTCATGCCCTGAATCTCATGCCCTGAAACTCATGCCCTGAATCTCATGCCCTGAAACTCAAGCCCTGAATCTCATGCCCTGAAACTCATGCCCTAAATCACATACCCTGAAACTCCTGCCCTGAATCTCCTGTCCTGAAACTCATGCCCTGAATCTCATGCCCTGAATCTCATGCCCTGAAACTCCTGCACTGAAACACCTGCCCTGAATCTCCTGCCTTGAAAATCATGCCCTGAACCTCATGCCCTGAATCTCATGCTCTGAAACTCGTGCACTGAATCTCATGCCCTCAAGTTCCTGCACTGAAACTCATGCCCTGAATCTCATGCCCTGAAACTCATGCCCTGAATCTCATGCCCTGAAACTCATGCCCTGAATCTCATGGCCTGAATCTCATGCCCTGAAACTCCTGCACTGAAACACCTGCCCTGAATCTCCTGCCCTGAAAATCATGCCCTGAATCTCATGCCCTGAATCTCATGCTCTGAAACTCGTGCACTGAATCTCATGCCCTCAAGTTCCTGCACTCAAACTCATGCCCTGAATCTCATGCCCTGAAACTCATGCCCTGAACCTCATGCCCTGAAACTCAAGCCCTGAATCTCATGCCCTGAAACTCATGCCCTAAATCACATACCCTGAAACTAATGCCCTGAAACTCATGCACTGAAACTCATGCCCTGAATCACAAGCCCTAAAATTCCTGCCCTGAATCATCTGCCCAGAAACTCATGCCCTAAATTACATGCCCTGAAATACCTACCCTGAATCTCATGCCCTGAAACTCATGCCCTGAATCTCATGCCCTGAATCTCATGCCCTGAAACTCCTGCACTGAAACACCTGCCCTGAATCTCCTGCCTTGAAAATCATGCCCTGAATCTCATGCCCTGAATCTCATGCTCTGAAACTCGTGCACTGAATCTCATGCCCTCAAGTTCCTGCACTGAAACTCATGCCCTGAATCTCATGCCCTGAAACTCATGCCCTGAATCTCATGCCCTGAAACTCAAGCCCTGAATCTCATGCCCTGAAACTCATGCCCTAAATCACATACCCTGAAACTCCTGCCCTGAAAGTCATGCACTGAATCTCATGCCCTGAACCACATGCCCTAAAACTAATGCCCTGAATCATCTGCCCAGAAACTCATGCCCTGAATTACATGCCCTGAAATACCTGCCCTGAATCTCATGCCCTGAAACTCATGCCCTGAATCTCATGCCCTGAAACTCCTGCCCTCAAACTCATGCACTGAAACTCATGCCATTAATCTCATGCCTTGAAACTCCTGCCCTCAAATTCATGCACTGAAACTCATGCCCTGAATCTCATCCCCTGAAACACCTGCACTGAATCTCATGCCATGAATCTCATATCCTGAAACTGACGCCTTGAATCACATGCCCTGAAACTCCTGCCCTGAAACTCATGCCCTGAAACTCATGCCCTGAATCTCATGCCCTGAATCTCGTGCCCTGAAACTCCTGCACTTAAACACCTGCCCTGAATCTCCTGCCCTGAAAATCATGCCCTGAATCTCATGCTCTAAAACTCGTGCACTGAATCTCATGCCCTCAATTAACTGCACTGAAACTCATGCCCAAATATCTCATGCCCTGAAACTCATGCCCTGAACCTCATGCCCTGAAACTCAAGCCCTGAATCTCATGCCCTGAATCTCATGCTCTGAAACTCGTGCACTGAATCTCATGCCCTCAAGTTCCTGCACTCAAACTCATGCCCTGAATCTCATGCCCTGAAACTCATGCCCTGAACCTCATGCCCTGAAACTCAAGCCCTGAATCTCATGCCCTGAAACTCATGCCCTAAATCACATACCCTGAAACTAATGCCCTGAAACTCATGCACTGAAACTCATGCCCTGAATCACAAGCCCTAAAATTCCTGCCCTGAATCATCTGCCCAGAAACTCATGCCCTAAATTACATGCCCTGAAATACCTACCCTGAATCTCATGCCCTGAAACTCACGCCCTGAATCTCATGCCCTGAATCTCATGCCCTGAAACTCCTGCACTGAAACACCTGCCCTGAATCTCCTGCCTTGAAAATCATGCCCTGAATCTCATGCCCTGAATCTCATGCTCTGAAACTCGTGCACTGAATCTCATGCCCTCAAGTTCCTGCACTGAAACTCATGCCCTGAATCTCATGCCCTGAAACTCATGCCCTGAATCTCATGCCCTGAAACTCAAGCCCCGAATCTCATGCCCTGAAACTCATGCCCTAAATCACATACCCTGAAACTCCTGCCCTGAAACTCATGCACTGAATCTCATGCCCTGAACCACATGCCCTAAAACTAATGCCCTGAATCATCTGCCCAGAAACTCATGCCCTGAATTACATGCCCTGAAATACCTGCCCTGAATCTCATGCCCTGAAACTCATGCCCTGAATCTCATGCCCTGAAACTCCTGCCCTCAAACTCATGCACTGAAACTCATGCCTTTAATCTCATGCCTTGAAACTCCTGCCCTCAAATTCATGCACTGAAACTCATGCCCTGAATCTCATCCCCTGAAACACCTGCACTGAATCTCATGCCATGAATCTCATATCCTGAAACTGACGCCTTGAATCACATGCCCTGAAACTCCTGCCCTGAAACTCATGCCCTGAAACTCATGCCCTGAATCTCATGCCCTGAATCTCGTGCCCTGAAACTCCTGCACTTAAACACCTGCCCTGAATCTCCTGCCCTGAAAATCATGCCCTGAATCTCATGCTCTAAAACTCGTGCACTGAATCTCATGCCCTCAATTAACTGCACTGAAACTCATGCCCAAATATCTCATGCCCTGAAACTCATGCCCTGAACCTCATGCCCTGAAACTCAAGCCCTGAATCTCATGCCCTGAAACTCTTGCCCTAAATCACAAACCCTGAAACTCCTGCCCTGAAACTCATGCACTGAAACTCATGCCCTGAATCACATGCCCTAAAACTCCTGCCCTGAATCATCTGCCCTGAAACTCATGCCCTGAATTACATGCCCTGAAATACCTGCCCTGAATCTCATGCCCTGAAATTCATGCCCTGAATCTCATGCCCTGAAACTCCTGCACTGAAACTCATGCCCTGAAACTCATGCCCTGAATCACATGCCCTAAAACTCCTGCCCTGAATCAGCTGCCCAGAAACTCATGCCCTGAATTACATGCCCTGAAATATCTGCCCTGAATCTCATGCCCTGAAACTCATGCCCTAAATCTCATCCCCTGAAACTCCTGCCCTCAAACTCATGCACTGAAACTCATGCCCTGAATCTCATGCCTTGAAACTCCTGCCCTCAAACTTATGCACTGAAACTCATGCCCTGAAACTCATGCCCTGAATCTCATGCCTTGAAACTCCTGCCCTCAAACTTATGCACTGAAACTCATGCCCTGAATCTCCTGCAGTGAAACTCATGCCATGAATCTCATATCCTGAAACTCATGCCCTGAATCTCATGCCCAGAAACTCCTGCACTGAAACACCTGCCCTGAATCTCCTACCCTGAAAATCATGCCCTGAAACTCAAGCCCCGAATCTCATGCACTGAAACTCATGCCCTAAATCTCATACCCTGAATCTCCTGCCCTGAAACTCATGCACTGAAACTCATGCCCTGAACCACATGCCCTAAAACTCCTACCCTGAATCATCTGCCCAGAAACTCATGCCCTGAATTACATGCCCTGAAATTCCTGTCCTGAATCTGATGCCCTGAAACTCATGCCCTGAATCTCATGCCCTGAAACTCCTGCCCTCAAACTCATGCAGTGAAACTCAAGCCCTGAATTTCATGCCTTGAAACTCCTGTCCTGAATCTCATGCCCTGAAACTCATGCCCTGAATCTCATGCCCTGAAACTCCTGCACTGAAACTCATGCCATGAATCTCATATCCTGAAACTCACGCCCTGAATTACATGCCCTGAAACTCCTGCCTTGAAACGCATGCCCTGAAACTCATTCCCTGAATCTCCTGTCCTAAAACTCATGCCCTGAATCTCATGCCCTGAATCTCATGCCCTGAAACTCCTGCACTGAAACACCTGCCCTGAATCTCCTGCTTTGAAACTCATGCCCTGAATCTCATGCCCTGAATCTCACACTCTGAAACTCGTGCACTGAATCTCATGACCTCAAGGTCCTGCACTGAAACTCATGCCCTGAATCTCATGTCCTGAAACTCCTGCCCTGAATCACCTACCGTGAAACTCATGCCCTGAATCTCATGCCCTGAAACTCCTGCACTTAAACTCATGCCATGAATCTCATATCCTGAAACTCACGCCCTGAATCACATGCCCTGAAACTCCTGCCATGAAACTCATGCCCTGAAACTCATGCCCTGAAACTCATGCCCTGAATCTCCTGTACTGAAACGCATGCCCTGAATCTCATGCTCTGAATCTCATGCCCTGAAACTCCTGCACTGAAACACCTGCCCTGAATCTCCTGCCCTGAAAATGAAGCCCTGAATCTCATGCTCTAAAACTCGTGCACTGAATCTCATGCCCTCAATTAACTGCACTGAAACTCATGCCCTGAATCTCATGCCCTGAAACTCATGCCCTGAACCTCATGCCCTGAAACTCAAGCCCTGAATCTCATGCCCTGAAACTCTTGCCCTAAATCACATACCCTGAAACTCCTGCCCTGAAACTCATGCACTGAAACTCATGCCCTGAATCACATGCCCTAAAACTCCTGCCCTGAATCAGCTGCCCAGAAACTCATGCCCTGAATTACATGCCCTGAAATACCTGCCCTGAATCTCATGCCCTGAAATTCATGCCCTGAATCTCATGCCCTGAATCTCCTGCACTGAAACTCATGCCCTGAAACTCATGCCCTGAATCACATGCCCTAAAACTTCTGCCCTGAATCAGCTGCCCAGAAACTCATGCCGTGAATTACATGCCCTGAAATATCTGCCCTGAATCTCACGCTCTGAAACTCGTGCACTGAATCTCATGACCTCAAGGTCCTGCACTGAAACTCATGCCCTGAATCTCATGTCCTGAAACTCCTGCCCTGAATCACCTACCCTGAAACTCATGCCCTGAATCTCATGCGCTGAAACTCCTGCACTGAAACTTATGCCATGAATCTCATATCCTGAAACTCACGCCCTGAATCACATGCCCTGAGACTCCTGCCCTGAAACTCATGCCCTGAAACTCATACCCTGAATCTCCTGTCCTGAAACTCATGCCCTGAATCTCATGCCCTGAATCTCATGCCCTGAAACTCCTGCACTGAAACACCTGCCCTGAATCTCCTGCCCTGAAAATCATGCCCTGAATCTCATGCCCTGAATCTCATGCTCTGAAACTCGTGCACTGAATCTCATGCCCTCAAGTTCCTGCTCTGAAACTCATGCCCTGAATCTCATGCCCTGAAACTCATGCCCTAAATCACATACCCTGAAACTAATGCCCTGAAACTCATGCACTGAAACTCATGCCCTGAATCACATGCCCTAAAATTCCTGCCCTGAATCATCTGCCCAGAAACTCATGCCCTAAATTACATGCCCTGAAATACCTACCCTGAATCTCATGCCCTGAAACTCATGCCCTGAATCTCATGCCCTGAATCTCATGCCCTGATACTCCTGCACTGAAACACCTGCCCTGAATCTCCTGCCTTGAAAATCATGCCCTGAATCTCATGCCCTGAATCTCATGCTCTGAAACTCGTGCACTGAATCTCATGCCCTCAAGTTCCTGCACTGAAACTCATGCCCTGAATCTCATGCCCTGAAACTCATGCCCTGAATCTCATGCCCTGAAACTCATGCCCTGAATCTCATGGCCTGAATCTCATGCCCTGAAACTCCTGCACTGAAACACCTGCCCTGAATCTCCTGCCCTGAAAATCATGCCCTGAATCTCATGCCCTGAATCTCATGCTCTGAAACTCGTGCACTGAATCTCATGCCCTCAAGTTCCTGCACTCAAACTCATGCCCTGAATCTCATGCCCTGAAACTCATGCCCTGAACCTCATGCCCTGAAACTCAAGCCCTGAATCTCATGCCCTGAAACTCATGCCCTAAATCACATACCCTGAAACTAATGCCCTGAAACTCATGCACTGAAACTCATGCCCTGAATCACAAGCTCTAAAATTCCTGCCCTGAATCATCTGCCCAGAAACTCATGCCCTAAATAACATGCCCTGAAATACCTACCCTGAATCTCATGCCCTGAAACTCATGCCCTGAATCTCATGCCCTGAATCTCATGCCCTGAAACTCCTGCACTGAAACACTGCCCCTGAATCTCCTGCCTTGAAAATCATGCCTGAATCTCATGCCCTGAATCTCATGCTCTGAAACTCGTGCACTGAATCTCATGCCCTCAAGTTCCTGCACTGAAACTCATGCCCTGAATCTCATGCCCTGAAACTCATGCCCTGAATCTCATGCCTGAAACTCAGCCCTGAATCTCATGCCCTGAAACTCATGCCCTAAATCACATACACTGAAACTCCTGCCCTGAATCTCCTGTCCTGAAACTCATGCCTGAATCTCATGCCCTGAATCTCATGCCCTGAAACTCCTGCACTGAAACACCTGCCCTGAATCTCCTGCCTTGAAAATCATGCCCTGAACCTCATGCCCTGAATCTCATGCTCTGAAACTCGTGCACTGAATCTCATGCCCTCAAGTTCTGCACTGAAACTCATGCCCTGAATCTCATGCCCTGAAACTCATGCCCTGAATCTCATGCCCTGAAACTCATGCCCTGAATCTCATGGCCTGAATCTCATGCCCTGAAACTCCTGCACTGAAACACCTGCCCTGAATCTCCTGCCCTGAAAATCATGCCCTGAATCTCATGCCCTGAATCTCATGCTCTGAAACTCGTGCACTGAATCTCATGCCCTCAAGTTCCTGCACTCAAACTCATGCCCTGATCTCATGCCCTGAAACTCATGCCCTGAACCTCATGCCCTGAAACTCAAGCCCTGAATCTCATGCCCTGAAACTCATGCCCTAAATCACATACCCTGAAACTAATGCCCTGAAACTCATGCACTGAAACTCATGCCCTGAATAATCACAAGCCCTAAAATTCCTGCCCTGAATCATCTGCCCAGAAACTCATGCCCTAAATTACATGCCCTGAAATACCTACCCTGAATCTCATGCCCTGAAACTCATGCCCTGAATCTCATGCCCTGAATCTCATGCCCTGAAACTCCTGCACTGAAACACCTGCCCTGAATCTCCTGCCTTGAAAATCATGCCCTGAATCTCATGCCCTGAATCTCATGCTCTGAAACTCGTGCACTGAATCTCATGCCCTCAAGTTCCTGCACTGAAACTCATGCCCTGAATCTCATGCCCTGAAACTCATGCCCTGAATCTCATGCCCTGAAACTCAAGCCCTGAATCTCATGCCCTGAAACTCATGCCCTAAATCACATACCCTGAAACTCCTGCCCTGAAAGTCATGCACTGAATCTCATGCCCTGAACCACATGCCCTAAAACTAATGCCCTGAATCATCTGCCCAGAAACTCATGCCCTGAATTACATGCCCTGAAATACCTGCCCTGAATCTCATGCCCTGAAACTCATGCCCTGAATCTCATGCCCTGAAACTCCTGCCCTCAAACTCATGCACTGAAACTCATGCCATTAATCTCATGCCTTGAAACTCCTGCCCTCAAATTCATGCACTGAAACTCATGCCCTGAATCTCATCCCCTGAAACACCTGCACTGAATCTCATGCCATGAATCTCATATCCTGAAACTGACGCCTTGAATCACATGCCCTGAAACTCCTGCCCTGAAACTCATGCCCTGAAACTCATGCCCTGAATCTCATGCCCTGAATCTCGTGCCCTGAAACTCCTGCACTTAAACACCTGCCCTGAATCTCCTGCCCTGAAAATCATGCCCTGAATCTCATGCTCTAAAACTCGTGCACTGAATCTCATGCCCTCAATTAACTGCACTGAAACTCATGCCCAAATATCTCATGCCCTGAAACTCATGCCCTGAACCTCATGCCCTGAAACTCAAGCCCTGAATCTCATGCCCTGAATCTCATGCTCTGAAACTCGTGCACTGAATCTCATGCCCTCAAGTTCCTGCACTCAAACTCATGCCCTGAATCTCATGCCCTGAAACTCATGCCCTGAACCTCATGCCCTGAAACTCAAGCCCTGAATCTCATGCCCTGAAACTCATGCCCTAAATCACATACCCTGAAACTAATGCCCTGAAACTCATGCACTGAAACTCATGCCCTGAATCACAAGCCCTAAAATTCCTGCCCTGAATCATCTGCCCAGAAACTCATGCCCTAAATTACATGCCCTGAAATACCTACCCTGAATCTCATGCCCTGAAACTCACGCCCTGAATCTCATGCCCTGAATCTCATGCCCTGAAACTCCTGCACTGAAACACCTGCCCTGAATCTCCTGCCTTGAAAATCATGCCCTGAATCTCATGCCCTGAATCTCATGCTCTGAAACTCGTGCACTGAATCTCATGCCCTCAAGTTCCTGCACTGAAACTCATGCCCTGAATCTCATGCCCTGAAACTCATGCCCTGAATCTCATGCCCTGAAACTCAAGCCCTGAATCTCATGCCCTGAAACTCATGCCCTAAATCACATACCCTGAAACTCCTGCCCTGAAACTCATGCACTGAATCTCATGCCCTGAACCACATGCCCTAAAACTAATGCCCTGAATCATCTGCCCAGAAACTCATGCCCTGAATTACATGCCCTGAAATACCTGCCCTGAATCTCATGCCCTGAAACTCATGCCCTGAATCTCATGCCCTGAAACTCCTGCCCTCAAACTCATGCACTGAAACTCATGCCTTTAATCTCATGCCTTGAAACTCCTGCCCTCAAATTCATGCACTGAAACTCATGCCCTGAATCTCATCCCCTGAAACACCTGCACTGAATCTCATGCCATGAATCTCATATCCTGAAACTGACGCCTTGAATCACATGCCCTGAAACTCCTGCCCTGAAACTCATGCCCTGAAACTCATGCCCTGAATCTCATGCCCTGAATCTCGTGCCCTGAAACTCCTGCACTTAAACACCTGCCCTGAATCTCCTGCCCTGAAAATCATGCCCTGAATCTCATGCTCTAAAACTCGTGCACTGAATCTCATGCCCTCAATTAACTGCACTGAAACTCATGCCCAAATATCTCATGCCCTGAAACTCATGCCCTGAACCTCATGCCCTGAAACTCAAGCCCTGAATCTCATGCCCTGAAACTCTTGCCCTAAATCACAAACCCTGAAACTCCTGCCCTGAAACTCATGCACTGAAACTCATGCCCTGAATCACATGCCCTAAAACTCCTGCCCTGAATCATCTGCCCTGAAACTCATGCCCTGAATTACATGCCCTATAATACCTGCCCTGAATCTCATGCCCTGAAATTCATGCCCTGAATCTCATGCCCTGAAACTCCTGCACTGAAACTCATGCCCTGAAACTCATGCCCTGAATCACATGCCCTAAAACTCCTGCCCTGAATCAGCTGCCCAGAAATTCATGCCCTGAATTACATGCCCTGAAATATCTGCCCTGAATCTCATGCCCTGAAACTCATGCCCTAAATCTCATCCCCTGAAACTCCTGCCCTCAAACTCATGCACTGAAACTCATGCCCTGAATCTCATGCCTTGAAACTCCTGCCCTCAAACTTATGCACTGAAACTCATGCCCTGAATCTCCTGCAGTGAAACTCATGCCATGAATCTCATATCCTGAAACTCATGCCCTGAATCTCATGCCCAGAAACTCCTGCACTGAAACACCTGCCCTGAATCTCCTACCCTGAAAATCATGCCCTGAAACTCAAGCCCTGAATCTCATGCACTGAAACTCATGCCCTAAATCTCATACCCTGAATCTCCTGCCCTGAAACTCATGCACTGAAACTCATGCCCTGAACCACATGCCCTAAAACTCCTGCCCTGAATCATCTGCCCAGAAACTCATGCCCTGAATTACATGCCCTGAAATTCCTGTCCTGAATCTGATGCCCTGAAACTCATGCCCTGAATCTCATGCCCTGAAACTCCTGCCCTCAAACTCATGCAGTGAAACTCAAGCCCTGAATTTCATGCCTTGAAACTCCTGTCCTGAATCTCATGCCCTGAAACTCATGCCCTGAATCTCATGCCCTGAAACTCCTGCACTGAAACTCATGCCATGAATCTCATATCCTGAAACTCACGCCCTGAATTACATGCCCTGAAACTCCTGCCTTGAAACGCATGCCCTGAAACTCATTCCCTGAATCTCCTGTCCTAAAACTCATGCCCTGAATCTCATGCCCTGAATCTCATGCCCTGAAACTCCTGCACTGAAACACCTGCCCTGAATCTCCTGCTTTGAAACTCATGCCCTGAATCTCATGCCCTGAATCTCACACTCTGAAACTCGTGCACTGAATCTCATGACCTCAAGGTCCTGCACTGAAACTCATGCCCTGAATCTCATGTCCTGAAACTCCTGCCCTGAATCACCTACCGTGAAACTCATGCCCTGAATCTCATGCCCTGAAACTCCTGCACTTAAACTCATGCCATGAATCTCATATCCTGAAACTCACGCCCTGAATCACATGCCCTGAAACTCCTGCCATGAAACTCATGCCCTGAAACTCATGCCCTGAAACTCATGCCCTGAATCTCCTGTACTGAAACGCATGCCCTGAATCTCATGCTCTGAATCTCATGCCCTGAAACTCCTGCACTGAAACACCTGCCCTGAATCTCCTGCCCTGAAAATGAAGCCCTGAATCTCATGCTCTAAAACTCGTGCACTGAATCTCATGCCCTCAATTAACTGCACTGAAACTCATGCCCTGAATCTCATGCCCTGAAACTCATGCCCTGAACCTCATGCCCTGAAACTCAAGCCCTGAATCTCATGCCCTGAAACTCTTGCCCTAAATCACATACCCTGAAACTCCTGCCCTGAAACTCATGCACTGAAACTCATGCCCTGAATCACATGCCCTAAAACTCCTGCCCTGAATCAGCTGCCCAGAAACTCATGCCCTGAATTACATGCCCTGAAATACCTGCCCTGAATCTCATGCCCTGAAATTCATGCCCTGAATCTCATGCCCTGAATCTCCTGCACTGAAACTCATGCCCTGAAACTCATGCCCTGAATCACATGCCCTAAAACTTCTGCCCTGAATCAGCTGCCCAGAAACTCATGCCGTGAATTACATGCCCTGAAATATCTGCCCTGAATCTCATGCACTGAAACTCGCGCCCTGAATTACATGCCCTGAAACTCCTGCCCTCAAACTCATGCACTGAAACTCATGCCCTGAATCTCATGCCTTGAAACTCCTGCCCTCAAACTTATGCACTGAAACTCATGCCCTGAATCTCCTGCACTGAAACTCATGCCATGAATCTCATATCCTGAAACTCATGCCCTGAATCTCATGCCCTGAATCTCATGCCCAGAAACTCCTGCACTGAAACACCTGCCCTGAATCTCCTGCCTTGAAAATCATGCCCTGAACCTGATGCCCTGAATCTCATGCTCTGAAACTCGTGCACTGAATCTCATGCCCTCAAGTTCCTGCACTGAAACTCATGCCCTGAATCTCATGCCCTGAAACTCATGCCCTGAATCTCATGCCCTGAAACTCATGCCCTGAATCTCATGGCCTGAATCTCATGCCCTGAAACTCCTGCACTGAAACACCTGCCCTGAATCTCCTGCCCTGAAAATCATGCCCTGAATCTCATGCCCTGAATCTCATGCTCTGAAACTCGTGCACTGAATCTCATGCCCTCAAGTTCCTGCACTCAAACTCATGCCCTGAATCTCATGCCCTGAAACTCATGCCCTGAACCTCATGCCCTGAAACTCAAGCCCTGAATCTCATGCCCTGAAACTCATGCCCTAAATCACATACCCTGAAAATAATGCCCTGAAACTCATGCACTGAAACTCATGCCCTGAATCACAAGCCCTAAAATTCCTGCCCTGAATCATCTGCCCAGAAACTCATGCCCTAAATTACATGCCCTGAAATACCTACCCTGAATCTCATGCCCTGAAACTCATGCCCTGAATCTCCTGCCCTGAATCTCATGCCCTGAAACTCCTGCACTGAAACACCTGCCCCGAATCTCCTGCCTTGAAAATCATGCCCTGAATCTCATGCCCTGAATCTCATGCTCTGAAACTCGTGCACTGAATCTCATGTCCTCAAGTTCCTGCACTGAAACTCATGCCCTGAATCTCATGCCCTGAAACTCATGCCCTGAATCTCATGCCCTGAAACTCAAGCCCTGAATCTCATGCCCTGAAACTCATGCCCTAAATCACATACCCTGAAACTCCTGCCCTGAAACTCATGCACTGAATCTCATGCCCTGAACCACATGCCCTAAAACTAATGCCCTGAATCATCTGCCCAGAAACTCATGCCCTGAATTACATGCCCTGAAATACCTGCCCTGAATCTCATGCCCTGAAACTCATGCCCTGAATCTCATGCCCTGAAACTCCTGCCCTCAAACTCATGCACTGAAACTCATGCCATTAATCTCATGCCTTGAAACTCCTGCCCTCAAATTCATGCACTGAAACTCATGCCCTGAATCTCATCCCCTGAAACACCTGCACTGAATCTCATGCCATGAATCTCATATCCTGAAACTGACGCCTTGAATCACATGCCCTGAAACTCCTGCCCTGAAACTCATGCCCTGAAACTCATGCCCTGAATCTCATGCCCTGAATCTCGTGCCCTGAAACTCCTGCACTTAAAAACCTGCCCTGAATCTCCTGCCCTGAAAATCATGCCCTGAATCTCATGCTCTAAAACTCGTGCACTGAATCTCATGCCCTCAATTAACTGCACTGAAACTCATGCCCAAATATCTCATGCCCTGAAACTCATGCCCTGAACCTCATGCCCTGAAACTCAAGCCCTGAATCTCATGCCCTGAATCTCATGCTCTGAAACTCGTGCACTGAATCTCATGCCCTCAAGTTCCTGCACTCAAACTCATGCCCTGAATCTCATGCCCTGAAACTCATGCCCTGAACCTCATGCCCTGAAACTCAAGCCCTGAATCTCATGCCCTGAAACTCATGCCCTAAATCACATACCCTGAAACTAATGCCCTGAAACTCATGCACTGAAACTCATGCCCTGAATCACAAGCCCTAAAATTCCTGCCCTGAATCATCTGCCCAGAAACTCATGCCCTAAATTACATGCCCTGAAATACCTACCCTGAATCTCATGCCCTGAAACTCATGCCCTGAATCTCATGCCCTGAATCTCATGCCCTGAAACTCCTGCACTGAAACACCTGCCCTGAATCTCCTGCCTTGAAAATCATGCCCTGAATCTCATGCCCTGAATCTCATGCTCTGAAACTCGTGCACTGAATCTCATGCCCTCAAGTTCCTGCACTGAAACTCATGCCCTGAATCTCATGCCCTGAAACTCATGCCCGGAATCTCATGCCCTGAAACTCAAGCCCTGAATCTCATGCCCTGAAACTCATGCCCTAAATCACATACCCTGAAACTCCTGCCCTGAAACTCATGCACTGAATCTCATGCCCTGAACCACATGCCCTAAAACTAATGCCCTGAATCATCTGCCCAGAAACTCATGCCCTGAATTACATGCCCTGAAATACCTGCCCTGAATCTCATGCCCTGAAACTCATGCCCTGAATCTCATGCCCTGAAACTCCTGCCCTCAAACTCATGCACTGAAACTCATGCCATTAATCTCATGCCTTGAAACTCCTGCCCTCAAATTCATGCACTGAAACTCATGCCCTGAATCTCATCCCCTGAAACACCTGCACTGAATCTCATGCCATGAATCTCATATCCTGAAACTGACGCCTTGAATCACATGCCCTGAAACTCCTGCCCTGAAACTCATGCCCTGAAACTCATGCCCTGAATCTCATGCCCTGAATCTCGTGCCCTGAAACTCCTGCACTTAAACACCTGCCCTGAATCTCCTGCCCTGAAAATCATGCCCTGAATCTCATGCTCTAAAACTCGTGCACTGAATCTCATGCCCTCAATTAACTGCACTGAAACTCATGCCCAAATATCTCATGCCCTGAAACTCATGCCCTGAACCTCATGCCCTGAAACTCAAGCCCTGAATCTCATGCCCTGAATCTCATGCTCTGAAACTCGTGCACTGAATCTCATGCCCTCAAGTTCCTGCACTCAAACTCATGCCCTGAATCTCATGCCCTGAAACTCATGCCCTGAACCTCATGCCCTGAAACTCAAGCCCTGAATCTCATGCCCTGAAACTCATGCCCTAAATCACATACCCTGAAACTAATGCCCTGAAACTCATGCACTGAAACTCATGCCCTGAATCACAAGCCCTAAAATTCCTGCCCTGAATCATCTGCCCAGAAACTCATGCCCTAAATTACATGCCCTGAAATACCTACCCTGAATCTCATGCCCTGAAACTCATGCCCTGAATCTCATGCCCTGAATCTCATGCCCTGAAACTCCTGCACTGAAACACCTGCCCTGAATCTCCTGCCTTGAAAATCATGCCCTGAATCTCATGCCCTGAATCTCATGCTCTGAAACTCGTGCACTGAATCTCATGCCCTCAAGTTCCTGCACTGAAACTCATGCCCTGAATCTCATGCCCTGAAACTCATGCCCTGAATCTCATGCCCTGAAACTCAAGCCCTGAATCTCATGCCCTGAAACTCATGCCCTAAATCACATACCCTGAAACTCCTGCCCTGAAACTCATGCACTGAATCTCATGCCCTGAACCACATGCCCTAAAACTAATGCCCTGAATCATCTGCCCAGAAACTCATGCCCTGAATTACATGCCCTGAAATACCTGCCCTGAATCTCATGCCCTGAAACTCATGCCCTGAATCTCATGCCCTGAAACTCCTGCCCTCAAACTCATGCACTGAAACTCATGCCATTAATCTCATGCCTTGAAACTCCTGCCCTCAAATTCATGCACTGAAACTCATGCCCTGAATCTCATCCCCTGAAACACCTGCACTGAATCTCATGCCATGAATCTCATATCCTGAAACTGACGCCTTGAATCACATGCCCTGAAACTCCTGCCCTGAAACTCATGCCCTGAAACTCATGCCCTGAATCTCATGCCCTGAATCTCGTGCCCTGAAACTCCTGCACTTAAACACCTGCCCTGAATCTCCTGCCCTGAAAATCATGCCCTGAATCTCATGCTCTAAAACTCGTGCACTGAATCTCATGCCCTCAATTAACTGCACTGAAACTCATGCCCAAATATCTCATGCCCTGAAACTCATGCCCTGAACCTCATGCCCTGAAACTCAAGCCCTGAATCTCATGCCCTGAAACTCTTGCCCTAAATCACAAACCCTGAAACTCCTGCCCTGAAACTCATGCACTGAACCTCATGCCCTGAATCACATGCCCTAAAACTCCTGCCCTGAATCATCTGCCCAGAAACTCATGCCCTGAATTACATGCCCTGAAATACCTGCCCTGAATCTCATGCCCTGAAATTCATGCCCTGAATCTCATGCCCTGAAACTCCTGCACTGAAACTCATGCCCTGAAACTCATGCCCTGAATCACATGCCCTAAAACTCCTGCCCTGAATCAGCTGCCCAGAAACTCATGCCCTGAATTACATGCCCTGAAATATCTGCCCTGAATCTCATGCCCTGAAACTCATGCCCTAAATCTCATCCCCTGAAACTCCTGCCCTCAAACTCATGCACTGAAACTCATGCCCTGAATCTCATGCCTTGAAACTCCTGCTCTCAAACTTATGCACTGAAACTCATGCCCTGAATCTCCTGCAGTGAAACTCATGCCATGAATCTCATATCCTGAAACTCATGCCCTGAATCTCATGCCCAGAAACTCCTGCACTGAAACACCTGCCCTGAATCTCCTACCCTGAAAATCATGCCCTGAAACTCAAGCCCTGAATCTCATGCACTGAAACTCATGCCCTAAATCTCATACCCTGAATCTCCTGCCCTGAAACTCATGCACTGAAACTCATGCCCTGAACCACATGCCCTAAAACTCCTGCCCTGAATCATCTGCCCAGAAACTCATGCCCTGAATTACATGCCCTGAAATTCCTGTCCTGAATCTGATGCCCTGAAACTCATGCCCTGAATCTCATGCCCTGAAACTCCTGCCCTCAAACTCATGCAGTGAAACTCAAGCCCTGAATTTCATGCCTTGAAACTCCTGTCCTGAATCTCATGCCCTGAAACTCATGCCCTGAATCTCATGCCCTGAAACTCCTGCACTGAAACTCATGCCATGAATCTCATATCCTGAAACTCACGCCCTGAATTACATGCCCTGAAACTCCTGCCTTGAAACGCATGCCCTGAAACTCATTCCCTGAATCTCCTGTCCTAAAACTCATGCCCTGAATCTCATGCCCTGAATCTCATGCCCTGAAACTCCTGCACTGAAACACCTGCCCTGAATCTCCTGCTTTGAAACTCATGCCCTGAATCTCATGCCCTGAATCTCACACTCTGAAACTCGTGCACTGAATCTCATGACCTCAAGGTCCTGCACTGAAACTCATGCCCTGAATCTCATGTCCTGAAACTCCTGCCCTGAATCACCTACCGTGAAACTCATGCCCTGAATCTCATGCCCTGAAACTCCTGCACTTAAACTCATGCCATGAATCTCATATCCTGAAACTCACGCCCTGAATCACATGCCCTGAAACTCCTGCCATGAAACTCATGCCCTGAAACTCATGCCCTGAAACTCATGCCCTGAATCTCCTGTACTGAAACGCATGCCCTGAATCTCATGCTCTGAATCTCATGCCCTGAAACTCCTGCACTGAAACACCTGCCCTGAATCTCCTGCCCTGAAAATGAAGCCCTGAATCTCATGCTCTAAAACTCGTGCACTGAATCTCATGCCCTCAATTAACTGCACTGAAACTCATGCCCTGAATCTCATGCCCTGAAACTCATGCCCTGAACCTCATGCCCTGAAACTCAAGCCCTGAATCTCATGCCCTGAAACTCTTGCCCTAAATCACATACCCTGAAACTCCTGCCCTGAAACTCATGCACTGAAACTCATGCCCTGAATCACATGCCCTAAAACTCCTGCCCTGAATCAGCTGCCCAGAAACTCATGCCCTGAATTACATGCCCTGAAATACCTGCCCTGAATCTCATGCCCTGAAATTCATGCCCTGAATCTCATGCCCTGAATCTCCTGCACTGAAACTCATGCCCTGAAACTCATGCCCTGAATCACATGCCCTAAAACTTCTGCCCTGAATCAGCTGCCCAGAAACTCATGCCGTGAATTACATGCCCTGAAATATCTGCCCTGAATCTCATGCACTGAAACTCGCGCCCTGAATTACATGCCCTGAAACTCCTGCCCTCAAACTCATGCACTGAAACTCATGCCCTGAATCTCATGCCTTGAAACTCCTTCCCTCAAACTTATGCACTGAAACTCATGCCCTGAATCTCCTGCACTGAAACTCATGCCATGAATCTCATATCCTGAAACTCATGCCCTGAATCTCATGCCCTGAATCTCATGCCCAGAAACTCCTGCACTGAAACACCTGCCCTGAATCTCCTGCCCTGAAAATCATGCCCTGAAACTCAAGCCCTGAATCTCCTGCCCTGAAACTCATGCACTGAAACTCATGCCCTGAAACTCCTGCCCTCAAACTCATGCAGTGAAACTCAAGCCCTGAATTTCATGCCTTGAAACTCCTGTCCTGAATCTCATGCCCTGAAACTCATGCCCTGAATATCATGCCCTGAAACTCCTGCGCTGAAACTCATGCCATGAATCTCATATCCTGAAACTCACGCCCTGAATTACATACCCTGAAACTCCTGCTTTGAAACGCATGCCCTGAAACTCATTCCCTGAATCTCCTGTCCTAAAACTCATGCCCTGAATCTCATGCCCTGAATCTCATGCCCTGAAATTCCTGCACTGAAACTCATGCCCTGAATCTCATGCCCTGAATCTCATGCTCTGAAATTCGTGCACTGAATCTCATGCCCTCAAGTTCCTGCACTGAAACTCATGCCCTGAATCTCATGCCCTGAAACTCATGCCCTGAACCTCATGCCCTGAAACTCAAGCCCTGAATCTCATGCCCTGAAACTCATGCCCTAAATCACATACCCTGAAACTCCTGCCCTGAAACTCATGCACTAAATCTCATGCCCTGAACCACATGCCCTAAAACTAATGCCCTGAATCATCTGCCCAGAAACTCATGCCCTGAAATACATGCCCTGAAACACCTGCCCTGAATCTCATGCCCTGAAACTCATGCCCTGAATCACATGCCCTGAAACTCCTGCCCTGAAACTCATGCCCTGAAACTCATGCCCTGAAACTCATGCCCTGAATCTCCTGTCCTGAAACTCATGCCCTGAATCTCATGCCCTGAATCTCATGCCCTGAAACTCCTGCACTGAAACACCTGCCCTGAATCTCCTGCCCTGAAAATGAAGCCCTGAATCTCATGCTCCAAAACTCGTGCACTGAATCTCATGCCCTCAATTAACTGCACTGAAACTCATGCCCTGAATCTCATGCCCTGAAATTCATGCCCTGAACCTCATGCCCTGAAACTCAAGCCCTGAATCTCATGCCCTGAAACTCTTGCCCTAAATCACATACCCTGAAACTCCTGCCCTGAAACTCATGCACTGAAACTCATGCCCTGAATCACATGCCCTAAAACTCCTGCCCTGAATCATCTGCCCAGAAACTCATGCCCTGAATTACATGCCCTGAAATACCTGCCCTGAATCTCATGCCCTGAATTTCATGCCCTGAATCTCATGCCCTGAAACTCCTGCACTGAAACTCATGCCCTGAAACTCATGCCCTGAATCACATGCCCTAAAATTCCTGCCCTGAATCAGATGCCCAGAAACTCATGCCCTGAATTACATGCCCTGAAATATCTGCCCTGAATCTCATGCACTGAAACTCACGCCCTGAATTACATGCCCTGAAACTCCTGCCCTCAAACTCATGCACTGAAACTCATGCCCTGAATCTCATGCCTTGAAACTCCTGCCCTCAAACTTATGCACTGAAACTCATGCCCTGAATCTCCTGCACTGAAACTCATGCCATGAATCTCATATCCTGAAACTCATGCCCTGAATCTCATGCCCTGAATCTCATGCCCAGAAACTCCTGCACTGAAACACCTGCCCTGAATCTCCTGCCCTGAAAATCATGCCCTGAAACTCAAGCCCTGAATCTCATGCACTGAAACTCATGCCCTAAATCTCATACCCTGAATCTCCTGCCCTGAAACTCATGCACTGAAACTCATGCCCTGAATCACATGCCCTAAAACTCCTGCCCTGAATCATCTGCCCAGAAATTCATGGCCTGAATTACATGCCCTGAAATTCCTGCCCTGAATCTCATGCCCTGAAACTCATGCCCTGAATCTCATGCCCTGAAACTCCTGCCCTCAAGCTCATGCAGTGAAACTCAAGCCCTGAATTTCATGCCTTGAAACTCCTGTCCTGAATCTCATGCCCTGAAACTCATGCCTGAATCTCATGCCCTGAAACTCCTGCACTGAAACTCATGCCATGAATCTCATATCCTGAAACTCACGCCCTGAATTTCAAACCCTGAAACTCCTGCCTTGAAACGCATGCCCTGAAACTCATTCCCTGAATCTCCTGTCCTAAAACTCATTCCCTGAATCTCATGCCCTGAATCTCATGCTCTGAAACACGTGCACTGAATCTCATGCCCTCAAGTTCCTGCACTGAAACTCATGCCCTGAATCTCATGCCCTGAAACTCATGCCCTGAACCTCATGCCCTGAAACTCAAGCCCTGAATCTCATGCCCTGAAACTCATGCCCTAAATCACATACCCTGAAACTCCTGCCCTGAAACTCATGCACTGAATCTCATGCCCTGATCCACATGCCCTAAAACTAATGCCCTGAATCATCTGCCCAGAAACTCATGCCCTGAATTACATGCCCTGAAATACCTGCCCTGAATCTCATGCCCTGAAACTCATGCCCTGAATCTCATGCCCTGAAACTCCTGCCCTCAAACTCATGCACTGAAACTCATGCCCTGAATCTCATGCCTTGAAACTCCTGCCCTCAAATTCATGCACTGAAACTCATGCCCTGAATCTCATGCCCTGAAACACCTGCACTGAATCTCATGCCCTGAAACTCATGCCCTGAATCTCATGCCCTGAATCTCGTGCCCTGAAACTCCTGCACTGAAACACCTGCCCTGAATCTCCTGCCCTGAAAATGAAGCCCTGAATCTCATGCTCTAAAGCTCGTGCACTGAATCTCATGCCCTCAATTAACTGCACTGAAACTCATGCCCTGAATCTCATGCCCTGAAACTCATGCCCTGAAACTCTTGCCCTAAATCACATACCCTGAAACTCCTGCCCTGAAACTCATGCACTGAAACTCATGCCCTGAATCACATGCCCTAAAACTCCTGCCCTGAATCATCTGCCCAGAAACTCATGCCCTGAATTACATGCCCTGAAATACCTGCCCTGAATCTCATGCCCTGAAACTCACGCCCTGAATCTCATGCCCTGAAACTCCTGCACTGAAACTCATGCCATGAATCTCATATCCTGAAACTCACGCCCTAAATTACATGCCCTGAAACTCCTGCCCTGAAACTCATGCCCTGAAACTCATGCCCTGAATCTCATGCCCTGAAACTCCTGCACTGAAGCACCTGCCCTGAATCTCCTGCCCTGAAACTCATGCCCTGAATCTCATGCCCGGAATCTCATGCTGTGAAACTCGTGCACTGAATCTCATGACCTCAAGTTCCTGCACTGAAACTCTTGCCCTGAATCTCATGTCCTGAAACACCTGCCCTGAATCACCTACCCTGAAACTCATGCCCTGAATCTCATGCCCTGAAACTCCTGCCCTGAAACTCATGCCCTGAAACTCATGCCCTGAAACTCATGCCCTGAAACTCCTGTCCTGAAACTCATGCCCTGAATCTCATGCCCTGAATCTCATGCCCTGAAACTCAAGCCCTGAATCTCATGCCCTGAAACTCATGCCCTAATTCACATACCCTGAAACTCCTGCCCTGAAACTCATGCATTCAAACTCATGCCCTGAATCACATGCCCTAAAACTCCTGCCCTGAAACTCATGCCCTGAATCTCATGCCCTGAAACTCATGCTCTAAATCACATACCCTGAAACTACTGCCCTGAAACTCATGCACTGAAACTGATGCCCTGAATCAAATGCACTAAAATTCCTGCCCTGAATCATCTGCCCAGAAACTCATGCCCTGAATTACATGCCCTGAAATACCTGCCCTGAATCTCATGCCCTGAAACTCATGCCCTGAATCTCATGCCCTGAATCTCATGCTCTGAAACTCGTGCACTGAATCTCATGCCCTCAAGTTCCTACACTGAAACTCATGCCCTGAATCTCATGCCCTGAAACTCATGCCCTGAACCTCATGCCCTGAAACTCATGCCCTGAATCTCATGCCCTGAAACACCTGCACTGAAACTCATGCCATGAATCTCATATCCTGAAACTCACGCCCTGAATCACATGCCCTGAAACTCCTGCCCTGAAACTCATGCCCTGAAACTCATGCTCTGAAACTCATGCTCTGAATCTCATGCCCTGAATCTCGTGCCCTGAAACTCCTGCACTGAAACACCTGCCCTGAATCTCATGCCCTGAAACTCATGCCCTGAAACTCATGCCCCGAATATCGTGCCCTGGTACTCCTGCACTGAAACTCATGCCATGAATCTCATATCCTGAAACTCACGCCCTGAATTACATGCCCTGAAACTCCTGCCCTGAAACTCATGCCCTGAAACTCATGCCCTGAAACTCATGCCCTGAATCTCCTGTCCTAAAAATCATGCCCTGAATCTCATGCCCTGAAACTCATGCCCTGAATCTCATGCCCTGAAACTCCTGCGCTCAAACTCATGCACTGAAACTCATGCCCTGAATCTCATGCCTTGAAACTCCTGCCCTCAAACTCATGCACTGAAACTCATGCCCTGAATCTCATGCCCCGAAACACTTGCACTGAAACTCATGCCATGAATCTCATATCCTGAAACTCACGCCTTGAATCACATGCCCTGAAACTCCTGCCCTGAAACTCATGCCCTGAAACTCATGCACTGAAACTCATGCCCTGAATCTCATGCCCTGAAACTCGTGCCCTGAAACTCCTGCACTGAAACACCTGCCCTGAATCTCCTGCCCTGAAAATGAAGCCCTGAATCTCATGCTCTAAAACTCTTGCACTGAATCTCATGCCCTCAAGTTCCTGCACTGAAACTCATGCCCTGAATCTCATGCCCTGAAACTCATGCCCTGAACCTCATGCCCTGAAACTCAAGCCCTGAATCTCATGCCCTGTATCTCTTGCCCTAAATCACATACCCTGAAACTCCTGCCCTGAAACTCATGCACTGAAACTCATGCCCTGAATCACATGCCCTAAAACTCCTGCCCTGAATCATCTGCCCAGAAACTCATGCCCTGAATCTCATGCCCTGAAACTCCTGCTCTGAAACTCATGCAATGAAACTCATGCCCTGAATCACATGCCCTAAAACTCCTGCCCTGAATCATCTGCCCAGAAACTCATGCCCTGAATTACATGCCCTGAAATACCTGCCCTGAATCTCATGCCCTGAAACTCATGCCCTGAAACTCCTGCCCTGAAACTCATGCCCTGAAACTCATGCCCTGAAACTCATGCCCTGAAACTCCTGTCCTGAAACTCATGCCCTGAATCTCATGCCCTGAATCTCATGCCCTGAAACTCAAGCCCTGAATCTCATGCCCTGAAACTCATGCCCTAATTCACATACCCTGAAACTCCTGCCCTGAAACTCATGCACTCAAACTCATGCCCTATATCACATGCCCTAAAACTCCTGCCCTGAAACTCATGCCCTGAATCTCATGCCCTGAAACTCATGCTCTAAATCACATACCCTGAAACTACTGCCCTGAAACTCATGCACTGAAACTCATGCCCTGAATCACATGCACTAAAATTCCTGCCCTGAATCATCTGCCCAGAAACTCATGCCCTGAATTACATGCCCTGAAATACCTGCACTGAATCTCATGCCCTGAAACTCATGCCCTGAATCTCATGCCCTGAATCTCATGCTCTGAAACTCGTGCACTGAATCTCATGCCCTCAAGTTCCTGCACTGAAACTCATGCCCTGAATCTCATGCCCTGAAACTCATGCCCTGAACCTCATGCCCTGAAACTCAAGCCCTGAATCTCATGCCCTGAAACTCATGCTCTAAATCACATACCCTGAAACTCCTGCCCTGAAACTCATGCACTGAAACTCATGCCCTGAATCACATGCCCTAAAACTCATGCCCTGCATCGTCTGCCCAGAAACTCATGCCCTGAATTACATGCCCTGAAATACCTGCCCTGAATCTCATGCCCTGAAACTCATGCCCTGAATCTCATGCCCTGAAACTCCTGCCCTCAAACTCATGCACTGAAACTCATGCCCTGAATCTCATGCCTTGAAACTCCTGCCCTCAAACTCATGCACTGAAACTCATGCCCTGAATCACATGCCCTAAAACTCCTGCCCTGAATCATCTGCCCAGAAACTCATGCCCTGAATTATATGCCCTGAAATACCTGCCCTGAATCTCATGCCCTGAAACTCATGCCCTGAATCTCTTGCCCTGAAACTCCTGCACTGAAACTCATGCACTGAAACTAATGCCCTGAATCACATGCCCTAAAACTCCTGCCCTGAATCATCTGCCCAGAATATCATGCCCTGAATTACATGCCCTGAAACACCTGCCCTGAAACTCCTGCACTGAAACTCATGCCATGAATCTCATATCCTGAAACTCACGCCCTGAATTACATGCCCTGAAACTCCTGCCCTGAAACTCATGCCCTGAAATTCATGCCCTGAATCTCATGCCCTGAAACTCCTGCACTGAAACACCTGCCCTGAATCTCCTGCCCTGAAACTCATGCCCTGAATCTCATGACCTGAATCTCATGCTTTGAAACTCGTGCACTGAATCTCATGACCTCAAGTTCCTGCACTGAAACTCATGCCCTGAATCTCATGTCCTGAAACTCCTGCTCTGAAATTCGTGCACTGAATCTCATGCCCTCAAGTTCCTGCACTGAAACTCATGCCCTGAATCTCATGCCCTGAAACTCATGCCCTGAACCTCATGCCCTGAAACTCAAGCCCTGAATCTCATGCCCTGAAACTCATGCCCTAAATCACATACCCTGAATCTCCTGCCCTGAAACTCATGCACTAAATCTCATGCCCTGAACCACATGCCCTAAAACTAATGCCCTGAATCATCTGCCCAGAAACTCATGCCCTGAATTACATGCCCTGAAACACCTGCCCTGAATCTCATGCCCTGAAACTCATGCCCTGAATCACATGCCCTGAAACTCCTGCCCTGAAACTCATGCCCTGAAACTCATGCCCTGAATCTCCTGTCCTGAAACTCATGCCCTGAATCTCATGCCCTGAATCTCATGCCCTGAAACTCCTGCACTGAAACACCTGCCCTGAATCTCCTGCCCTGAAAATGAAGCCCTGAATCTCATGCTCTAAAACTCGTGCACTGAATCTCATGCCCTCAATTAACTGCACTGAAACTCATGCCCTGAATCTCATGCCCTGAAATTCATGCCCTGAACCTCATGCCCTGAAACTCAAGCCCTGAATCTCATGCCCTGAAACTCTTGCCCTAAATCACATACCCTGAAACTCCTGCCCTGAAACTCATGCACTGAAACTCATTCCCTGAATCACATGCCCTAAAACTCCTGCCCTGAATCATCTGCCCAGAAACTCATGCCCTGAATTACATGCCCTGAAATACCTGCCCTGAATCTCATGCCCTGAAATTCATGCCCTGAATCTCATGCCCTGAAACTCCTGCACTGAAACTCATGCCCTGAAACTCATGCCCTGAATCACATGCCCTAAAATTCCTGCCCTGAATCAGATGCCCAGAAACTCATGCCCTGAATTACATGCCCTGAAATATCTGCCCTGAATCTCATGCACTGAAACTCACGCCCTGAATTACATGCCCTGAAACTCCTGCCCTCAAACTCATGCACTGAAACTCATGCCCTGAATCCCATGCCTTGAAACTCCTGCCCTCAAACTTATGCACTGAAACTCATGCCCTGAATCTCCTGCACTGAAACTCATGCCATGAATCTCATATCCTGAAACTCATGCCCTGAATCTCATGCCCTGAATCTCATGCCCAGAAACTCCTGCACTGAAACACCTGCCCTGAATCTCCTGCCCTGAAAATCATGCCCTGAAACTCAAGCCCTGAATCTCATGCACTGAAACTCATGCCCTAAATCTCATACCCTGAATCTCCTGCCCTGAAACTCATGCACTGAAACTCATGCCCTGAATCACATGCCCTAAAACTCCTGCCCTGAATCATCTGCCCAGAAACTCATGGCCTGAATTACATGCCCTGAAATTCCTGCCCTGAATCTCATGCCGTGAAACTCATGCCCTGAATCTCATGCCCTGAAACTCCTGCCCTCAAGCTCATGCAGTGAAACTCAAGCCCTGAATTTCATGCCTTGAAACTCCTGTCCTGAATCTCATGCCCTGAAACTCATGCCTGAATCTCATGCCCTGAAACTCCTGCACTGAAACTCATGCCATGAATCTCATATCCTGAAACTCACGCCCTGAATTTCATACCCTGAAACTCCTGCCTTGAAACGCATGCCCTGAAACTCATTCCCTGAATCTCCTGTCCTAAAACTCATGCCCTGAATCTCATGCCCTGAATCTCATGCCCTGAAATTCCTGCACTGAAACACCTGCCCTGAATCTCCTGCCCTGAAACTCATGCCCAGAATCTCATGCCCTGAATCTCATGCTCTGAAACTCGTGCACTGAATCTCATGCCCTCAAGTTCCTGCACTGAAACTCATGCCCTGAATCTCATGCCCTGAAACTCATGCCCTGAGCCTCATGCCCTGAAACTCAAGCCCTGAATCTCATGCCCTGAAACTCATGCCCTGAATCTCATGCCCTGAAACACCTGCACTGAATCTCATGCCCTGAAACTCATGCCCTGAATCTCATGCCCTGAATCTCGTGCCCTGAAACTCCTGCACTGAAACACCTGCCCTGAATCTCCTGCCCTGAAAATGAAGCCCTGAATCTCATGCTCTAAAGCTCGTGCACTGAATCTCATGCCCTCAATTAACTGCACTGAAACTCATGCCCTGAATCTCATGCCCTGAAACTCATGCCCTGAAACTCATGCCCTGAACCTCATGCCCTGAAACTCATGCCCTGAATCTCATGCCCTGAAACTCATGCCCTGAACCTCATGCCCTGAAACTCATGCCCTGAATCTCATGCCCTGAAACACCTGCACTGAAACTCATGCCATGAATCTCATATCCTGAAACTCACGCCCTGAATCACATGCCCTGAAACTCCTGCCCTGAAACTCATGCCCTGAAACTCATGCCCTGAATCACATGCCCTAAAACTCCTGCCCTGAATCATCTGCCCAGAAACTCATGGCCTGAATTACATGCCCTGAAATTCCTGCCCTGAATCTCATGCCCTGAAACTCATGCCCTGAATCTCATGCCCTGAAACTCCTGCCCTCAAGCTCATGCAGTGAAACTCAAGCCCTGAATTTCATGCCTTAAAACTCCTGCCCTGAATCATCTGCCCAGAAACTCATGCCCTGAATTACATGCCCTGAAATACCTGCCCTGAATCTCATGCCCTGAAATTCATGCCCTGAATCTCATGCCCTGAAACTCCTGCACTGAAACTCATGCCCTGAAACTCATGCCCTGAATCACATGCCCTAAAATTCCTGCCCTGAATCAGATGCCCAGAAACTCATGCCCTGAATTACATGCCCTGAAATATCTGCCCTGAATCTCATGCACTGAAACTCACGCCCTGAATTACATGCCCTGAAACTCCTGCCCTCAAACTCATGCACTGAAACTCATGCCCTGAATCCCATGCCTTGAAACTCCTGCCCTCAAACTTATGCACTGAAACTCATGCCCTGAATCTCCTGCACTGAAACTCATGCCATGAATCTCATATCCTGAAACTCATGCCCTGAATCTCATGCCCTGAATCTCATGCCCAGAAACTCCTGCACTGAAACACCTGCCCTGAATCTCCTGCCCTGAAAATCATGCCCTGAAACTCAAGCCCTGAATCTCATGCACTGAAACTCATGCCCTAAATCTCATACCCTGAATCTCCTGCCCTGAAACTCATGCACTGAAACTCATGCCCTGAATCACATGCCCTAAAACTCCTGCCCTGAATCATCTGCCCAGAAACTCATGGCCTGAATTACATGCCCTGAAATTCCTGCCCTGAATCTCATGCCCTGAAACTCATGCCCTGAATCTCATGCCCTGAAACTCCTGCCCTCAAGCTCATGCAGTGAAACTCAAGCCCTGAATTTCATGCCTTGAAACTCCTGTCCTGAATCTCATGCCCTGAAACTCATGCCTGAATCTCATGCCCTGAAACTCCTGCACTGAAACTCATGCCATGAATCTCATATCCTGAAACTCACGCCCTGAATTTCATACCCTGAAACTCCTGCCTTGAAACGCATGCCCTGAAACTCATTCCCTGAATCTCCTGTCCTAAAACTCATGCCCTGAATCTCATGCCCTGAATCTCATGCCCTGAAATTCCTGCACTGAAACACCTGCCCTGAATCTCCTGCCCTGAAACTCATGCCCAGAATCTCATGCCCTGAATCTCATGCTCTGAAACTCGTGCACTGAATCTCATGCCCTCAAGTTCCTGCACTGAAACTCATGCCCTGAATCTCATGCCCTGAAACTCATGCCCTGAACCTCATGCCCTGAAACTCAAGCCCTGAAACTCCTGCCCTGAAACTCATGCACTGAATCTCATGCCCTGATCCACATGCCCTAAAACTAATGCCCTGAATCATCTGCCCAGAAACTCATGCCCTCAATTACATGCCCTGAAATACCTGCCCTGAATCTCATGCCCTGAAACTCATGCCCTGAATCTCATGCCCTGAAACACCTGCACTGAATCTCATGCCCTGAAACTCATGCCCTGAATCTCATGCCCTGAATCTCGTGCCCTGAAACTCCTGCACTGAAACACCTGCCCTGAATCTCCTGCCCTGAAAATGAAGCCCTGAATCTCATGCTCTAAAGCTCGTGCACTGAATCTCATGCCCTCAATTAACTGCACTGAAACTCATGCCCTGAATCTCATGCCCTGAAACTCATGCCCTGAAACTCATGCCCTGAACCTCATGCCCTGAAACTCATGCCCTGAATCTCATGCCCTGAAACTCATGCCCTGAACCTCATGCCCTGAAACTCATGCCCTGAATCTCATGCCCTGAAACACCTGCACTGAAACTCATGCCATGAATCTCATATCCTGAAACTCACGCCCTGAATCACAAGCCCTGAAACTCCTGCCCTGAAACTCATGCCCTGAAACTCATGCCCTGAAACTCATGCCCTGAATCTCATGCCCTGAATCTCGTGCCCTGAAACTCCTGCACTGAAACACCTGCCCTGAATCTCCTGCCCTGAAAATGAAGCCCTGAATCTCATGCTCTAAAGCTCGTGCACTGAATCTCATGCCCTCAATTAACTGCACTGAAGCTCATGCCCTGAATCTCATGCCCTGAAACTCATGCCCTGAACCTCATGCCCTGAACCTCAAGCCCTGAATCTCATGCCCTGAAACTCTTGCCCTAAATCACATACCCTGAAACTCCTGCCCTGAAACTCATGCACTGAAACTCATGCCCTGAATCACATGCCCTAAAACTCCTGCCCTGAATCATCTGCCCAGAAACTCATGCCCTGAATTACATGCCCTGAAATACCTGCCCTGAATCTCATGCCCTGAAACTCATGCCCTGAATCTCATGCCCTGAAACTCCTGCACTGAAACTCATGCACTGAAACTCATGCCCTGAATCACATGCCCTAAAACTCCTGCCCTGAATCTTCTGCCCAGAAACTCATGCCCTGAATTACATGCCCTGAAATACCTGCCCTGAATCTCATGCCCTGAAACTCACGCCCTGAATCTCATGCCCTGAAACTCCTGCACTGAAACTCATGCCATGAATCTCATATCCTGAAACTCACGCCCTAAATTACATGCCCTGAAACTCCTGCCCTGAAACTCATGCCCTGAAACTCATGCCCTGAATCTCATGCCCTGAAACTCCTGCACTGAAGCACCTGCCCTGAATCTCCTGCCCTGAAACTCATGCCCTGAATCTCATGCCCGGAATCTCATGCTGTGAAACTCGTGCACTGAATCTCATGACCTCAAGTTCCTGCACTGAAACTCTTGCCCTGAATCTCATGTCCTGAAACACCTGCCCTGAATCACCTACCCTGAAACTCATGCCCTGAATCTCATGCCCTGAAACTCCTGCCCTGAAACTCATGCATTCAAACTCATGCCCTGAATCACATGCCCTAAAACTCCTGCCCTGAAACTCATGCCCTGAATCTCATGCCCTGAAACTCATGCTCTAAATCACATACCCTGAAACTACTGCCCTGAAACTCATGCACTGAAACTCATGCCCTGAATCACATGCACTAAAATTCCTGCCCTGAATCATCTGCCCAGAAACTCATGCCCTGAATCACATGCACTAAAATTCCTGCCCTGAATCATCTGCCCAGAAACTCATGCCCTGAATTACATGCCCTGAAATACCTGCCCTGAATCTCATGCCCTGAAACTCATGCCCTGAATCTCATGCCCTGAATCTCATGCTCTGAAACTCGTGCACTGAATCTCATGCCCTCAAGTTCCTACACTGAAACTCATGCCCTGAATCTCATGCCCTGAAACTCATGCCCTGAACCTCATGCCCTGAAACTCATGCCCTGAATCTCATGCCCTGAAACACCTGCACTGAAACTCATGCCATGAATCTCATATCCTGAAACTCACGCCCTGAATCACATGCCCTGAAACTCCTGCCCTGAAACTCATGCCCTGAAACTCATGCTCTGAAACTCATGCTCTGAATCTCATGCCCTGAATCTCGTGCCCTGAAACTCCTGCACTGAAACACCTGCCCTGAATCTCATGCCCTGAAACTCATGCCCTGAAACTCATGCCCCGAATATCGTGCCCTGGTACTCCTGCACTGAAACTCATGCCATGAATCTCATATCCTGAAACTCACGCCCTAAATTACATGCCCTGAAACTCCTGCCCTGAAACTCATGCCCTGAAACTCATGCCCTGAAACTCATGCCCTGAATCTCCTGTCCTAAAAATCATGCCCTGAATCTCATGCCCTGAAACTCATGCCCTGAATCTCATGCCCTGAAACTCCTGCGCTCAAACTCATGCACTGAAACTCATGCCCTGAATCTCATGCCCTGAATCATCGGCCCAGAAACTCATGCCCTGAATTACATGCCCTGAAACACCAGCACTGAAACTCATGCCATGAATCTCATATCCTGAAACTCACGCCTTGAATCACATGCCCTGAAACTCCTGCCCTGAAACTCATGCCCTGAAACTCATGCCCTGAAACTCATGCCCTGAATCTCATGCCCTGAATCTCGTGCACTGAAACTCCTGCACTGAAACACCTGCCCTGAATCTCCTGCCCTGAAAATGAAGCCCTGAATCTCATGCTCTAAAACTCTTGCACTGAATCTCAAGCCCTCAAGTTCCTGCAATGAAACTCATGCCCTGAATCTCATGCCCTGAAACTCATGCCCTGAACCTCATGCCCTGAAACTCAAGCCCTGAATCTCATGCCCTGAATGTCTTGCCCTAAATCACATACCCTGAAACTCCTGCCCTGAAACTCATGCACTGAAACTCATGCCCTGAATCACATGCCCTAAAACTCCTGCCCTGAATCATCTGCCCAGAAACTCATGCCCTGAATTACATGCCCTGAAATACCTGCCCTGAATCTCATGCCCTGAAACTCATGCCCTGAAACTCCTGCCCTGAAACTCATGCCCTGAAACTCATGCCCTGAAACTCATGCCCTGAAACTCCTGTCCTGAAACTCATGCCCTGAATCTCATGCCCTGAATGTCATGCCCTGAAACTCAAGCCCTGAGTCTCATGCCCTGAAACTCATGCCCTAATTCACATACCCTGAAACTCCTGCCCTGAAACTCATGCACTCAAACTCATGCCCTATATCACATGCCCTAAAACTCCTGCCCTGAAACTCATGCCCTGAATCTCATGCCCTGAAACTCATGCTCTAAATCACATACCCTGAAACTCCTGCCCTGAAACTCATGCACTCAAACTCATGCCCTATATCACATGCCCTAAAACTCCTGCCCTGAAACTCATGCCCTGAAACTCATGCACTGAAACTCATGCCCTGAATCACATGCACTAAAATTCCTGCCCTGAATCATCTGCCCAGAAACTCATGCCCTGAATTACATGCCCTGAAATACCTGCCCTGAATCTCATGCCCTGAAACTCCCGCCCTGAATCTCATGCCCTGAAACTCCTGCACTGAAACTCATGCCATGAATCTCATATCCTGAAACTCACGCCCTAAATTACATGCCCTGAAACTCATGCCCTGAAACTCATGCCCTGAATCTCATGCCCTGAAACTCCTGCACTGAAGCACCTGCCCTGAATCTCCTGCCCTGAAACTCATGCCCTGAATCTCATGCCCGGAATCTCATGCTGTGAAACTCGTGCACTGAATCTCATGACCTCAAGTTCCTGCACTGAAACTCTTGCCCTGAATCTCATGTCCTGAAACACCTGCCCTGAATCACCTACCCTGAAACTCATGCCCTGAATCTCATGCCCTGAAACTCCTGCCCTGAAACTCATGCCCTGAAACTCATGCCCTGAAACTCATGCCCTGAAACTCCTGTCCTGAAACTCATGCCCTGAATCTCATGCCCTGAATCTCATGCCCTGAAACTCAAGCCCTGAATCTCATGCCCTGAAACTCATGCCCTAATTCACATACCCTGAAACTCCTGCCCTGAAACTCATGCATTCAAACTCATGCCCTGAATCACATGCCCTAAAACTCCTGCCCTGAAACTCATGCCCTGAATCTCATGCCCTGAAACTCATGCTCTAAATCACATACCCTGAAACTACTGCCCTGAAACTCATGCACTGAAACTCATGCCCTGAATCACATGCACTAAAATTCCTGCCCTGAATCATCTGCCCAGAAACTCATGCCCTGAATTACATGCCCTGAAATACCTGCCCTGAATCTCATGCCCTGAAACTCATGCCCTGAATCTCATGCCCTGAATCTCATGCTCTGAAACTCGTGCACTGAATCTCATGCCCTCAAGTTCCTACACTGAAACTCATGCCCTGAATCTCATGCCCTGAAACTCATGCCCTGAACCTCATGCCCTGAAACTCATGCCCTGAATCTCATGCCCTGAAACACCTGCACTGAAACTCATGCCATGAATCTCATATCCTGAAACTCACGCCCTGAATCACATGCCCTGAAACTCCTGCCCTGAAACTCATGCCCTGAAACTCATGCTCTGAAACTCATGCTCTGAATCTCATGCCCTGAATCTCGTGCCCTGAAACTCCTGCACTGAAACACCTGCCCTGAATCTCATGCCCTGAAACTCATGCCCTGAACCTCATGCCCCGAATATCGTGCCCTGGTACTCCTGCCCAGAAACTCATGCCCTGAATCTCACGCCCTGAAACTCCTGCTCTGAAACTCATGCACTGAAACTCATGCCCTGAATCACATGCCCTAAAACTCCTGCCCTGAATCATCTGCCCAGAAACTCATGCCCTGAATTACATGCCCTGAAATACCTGCCCTGAATCTCATGCCCTGAAACTCATGCCCTGAAACTCCTGCCCTGAAACTCATGCCCTGAAACTCATGCCCTGAAACTCATGCCCTGAAACTCCTGTCCTGAAACTCATGCCCTGAATCTCATGCCCTGAATCTCATGCCCTGAAACTCAAGCCCTGAATCTCATGCCCTGAAACTCATGCCCTAATTCACATACCCTGAAACTCCTGCCCTGAAACTCATGCACTCAAACTCATGCCCTATATCACATGCCCTAAAACTCCTGCCCTGAAACTCATGCCCTGAATCTCATGCCCTGAAACTCGTGCTCTAAATCACATACCCTGAAACTCCTGCCCTGAAACTTATGCACTCAAACTCATGCCCTATATCACATGCCCTAAAACTCCTGCCCTGAAACTCATGCCCTGAAACTCATGCACTGAAACTCATGCCCTGAATCACATGCACTAAAATTCCTGCCCTGAATCATCTGCCCAGAAACTCATGCCCTGAATTACATGCCCTGAAATACCTGCCCTGAATCTCATGCCCTGAAACTCATGCCCTGAATCTCATGCCCTGAATCTCATGCTCTGAAACTCGTGCACTGAATCTCATGCCCTCAAGTTCCTGCACTGAAACTCATGCCCTGAATCTCATGCCCTGAAACTCATGCCCTGAACCTCATGCCCTGAAACTCAAGCCCTGAATCTCATGCCCTGAAACTCATGCTCTAAATCACATACCCTGAAACTCCTGCCCTGAAACTCATGCACTGAAACTCATGCCCTGAATCACATGCCCTAAAACTCATGCCCTGAATCATCTGCCCAGAAACTCATGCCCTGAATTACATGCCATGAAATACCTGCCCTGAATCTCATGCCCTGAAACTCATGCCCTGAATCTCATGCCCTGAAACTCCTGCCCTCAAACTCATGCACTGAAACTCATGCCCTGAATCTCATGCCTTGAAACTCCTGCCCTCAAACTCATGCACTGAAACTCATGCCCTGAATCACATGCCCTAAAACTCCTGCCCTGAATCATCTGCCCAGAAACTCATGCCCTGAATTATATGCCCTGAAATACCTGCCCTGAATCTCATGCCCTGAAACTCATGCCCTGAATCTCTTGCCCTGAAACTCCTGCACTGAAACTCATGCACTGAAACTAATGCCCTGAATCACATGCCCTAAAACTCCTGCCCTGAATCGTCTGCCCAGAAAATCATGCCCTGAATTACATGCCCTGAAACTCCTGCCCTGAAACTCCTGCACTGAAACTCATGCCATGAATCTCATATCCTGAAACTCACGCCCTGAATTACATGCCCTGAAACTCCTGCCCTGAAACTCATGCCCTGAAATTCATGCCCTGAATCTCATGCCCTGAAACTCCTGCACTGAAACACCTGCCCTGAATCTCCTGCCCTGAAACTCATGCCCTGAATCTCATGACCTGAATCTCATGCTTTGAAACTCGTGCACTGAATCTCATGACCTCAAGTTCCTGCACTGAAACTCATGCCCTGAATCTCATGTCCTGAAACTCCTGCCCTGAATCACCTACCCTGAAACTCATGCCCTGAATCTCATGCCCTGAAACTCCTGCACTGAAACTCATGCCATGAATCTCATATCCTGAAACTCACGCCCTGAATCACATGCCCTGAAACTCCTGCCCTGAAACTCATGCCCTGAAACTCATGCCCTGATACTCTTGCCCTGAATCTCCTGTCCTAAAACTCATGCCCTGAATCTCATGCCCTGAAACTCCTGCACTGAAACACCTGCCCTGAATCTCCTGCCATGAAACTCATGCCCTGAATCTCATGCCCTGAATCTCACGCTCTGAATCTCGTGCACTGAATCTGATGACCTCAAGTTCCTGCACTGAAACTCATGCCCTGAATCACATGCCCTAAATCTCCAGACCTGAATCATCTGCCCAGAAACTCATGCCCTGAATTACATGCCCTGAAATTCCTGCCCTGAATCTCATGCCCTGAAACTCATGCCCTGAATCTCATGCCCTGAAACTCCTGCCCTCAAACTCATGGAGTGAAACTCATGCCCTGAATCTCATGCCTTGAAACTCCTGTCCTGAATCACCTGCACTGATCTCATGCCATGAATCTCATATCCTGAAATTTACTCCCTGAATCACATGCCCTGAAACTCCTGCCCTGAAACTCCTGCACTGAAACACCTGCCCTGAATCTCATGCCCTGAAACTCATGCCCTGAACTTCATGCCCTGAAACTCAATCCCTGAATCTCATGCCCTGAAAATCATGTCCTGAAACTCATGCCCTGAATCACATGCCCTAAAATTCCTGCCCTGAATCAGCTGCCCAGAAACTCATGCCCTGAATTACATGCCCTGAAATACCTGCCCTGAATCTCATGCCCTGAAACTCATGCCCTGAATCTCATGCCCTGAAACTCCTGCCCTCAAACTCATGCACTGAAACTCATGCCCTGAAACTCCTGCACTGAAACTCATGCCATGAATCTCATATCCTGAAACTCATGCCCTGAATCTCATGCCCAGACAATCATGCCCTGAAACTCAAGCCCTGAATCTCATGCACTGAAACTCATGCCCTAAATCTCATACCCTGAATCTCCTGCCCTGAAACTCATGCACTGAAACTCATGCCCTGAATCACATGCCCTAAAACTCCTGCCCTGAATCATCTGCCCAGAAACTCATGCCCTGAATTACATGCCCTGAAATCCTGCCCTGAATCTCATGCCCTGAAACTCCTGCCCTCAAACTCATGCAGTGAAACTCAAGCCCTGAATTTCATGCCTTGAAACTCTGTCCTGAATCTCATGCCCTGAAACTCATGCCCTGAATCTCATGCCCTGAAACTCCTGCACTGAAACTCATGCCATGAATCTCATATCCTGAAACTCACGCCCTGAATTACATGCCCTGAAACTCCTGCCTTGAAACGCATGACCTGAAACTCATTCCCTGAATCTCCTGTCCTAAAACTCATGCCCTGAATCTCATGCCCTGAATCTCATGCCCTGAAACTCCTGCACTGAAACACCTGCCCTGAATCTCCTGCTTTGAAACTCATGCCCTGAATCTCATGCCCTGAATCTCACGCTCTGAAACTCGTGCACTGAATCTCATGACCTCAAGGTCCTGCACTGAAACTCATGCCCTGAATCTCATGTCCTGAAACTCCTGCCCTGAATCACCTACCCTGAAACTCATGCCCTGAATCTCATGCGCTGAAACTCCTGCACTGAAACTCATGCCATGATCTCATATCCTGAAACTCACGCCCTGAATCACATGCCCTGAAACTCCTGCCCTGAACTCATGCCCTGAAACTCATGCCCTGAATCTCCTGTCCTGAAACTCATGCCCTGAATCTCATGCCCTGAATCTCATGCCCTGAAACTCCTGCACTGAAACACCTGCCCTGAATCTCCTGCCCTGAAAATCATGCCCTGAATCTCATGCCCTGAATCTCATGCTCTGAAACTCGTGCACTGAATCTCATGCCCTCAAGTTCCTGCACTGAAACTCATGCCCTGAATCTCATGCCCTGAAACTCATGCCCTGAACCTCATGCCCTGAAACTCAAGCCCTGAATCTCATGCCCTGAAACTCATGCCCTAAATCACATACCCTGAAACTAATGCCCTGAAACTCATGCCCTGAATCACATGCCCTAAAATTCCTGCCCTGAAATCATCTGCCCAGAAACTCATGCCCTAAATTACATGCCCTGAAATACCTACCCTGAATCTCATGCCTGAAACTCATGCCCTGAATCTCATGCCCTGAATCTCATGCCCTGAAACTCCTGCACTGAAATACCTGCCCTGAATCTCCTGCCTTGAAAATCATGCCCTGAATCTCATGCTCTGAAACTCGTGCACTGAATCTCATGCCCTCAAGTTGCTGCACTGAAACTCATGCCCTGAATCCCATGCCCTGAAACTCATGCCCTGAATCTCATGCCTGAAACTCAAGCCCTGAATCTCATGCCCTGAAACTCATGCCTAAATCACATACCCTGAAACTCCTGCCCTGAAACTCATGCACTGAATCTCATGCCCTGAACAACATGCCCTAAAACTAATGCCCTGAATCATCTGCCCAGAAACTCATGCCCTGAATTACATGCCCTGAAATACCTGCCCTGAATCTCATGCCCTGAAACTCATGCCCTGAATCTCATGCCCTGAAACTCCTGCCCTCAAACTCATGCACTGAAACTCATGCCTTTAATCTCATGCCTTGAAACTCCTGCCCTCAAATTCATGCACTGAAACTCATGCCCTGAATCTCATCCCCTGAAACACCTGCACTGAATCTCATGCCATGAATCTCATATCCTGAAACTGACGCCTTGAATCACATGCCCTGAAACTCCTGCCCTGAAACTCATGCCCTGAAACTCATGCCCTGAATCTCATGCCCTGAATCTCGTGCCCTGAAACTCCTGCACTTAAACACCATCTCGTGCCCTGAAACTCCTGCACTTAAACACCTGCCCTGAATCTCCTGCCCTGAAAATCATGCCCTGAATCTCATGCTCTAAAACTCGTGCACTGAATCTCATGCCCTCAATTAACTGCACTGAAACTCATGCCCAAAAATCTCATGCCCTGAAACTCATGCCCTGAACCTCATGCCCTGAAACTCAAGCCCTGAATCTCATGCCCTGAAACTCTTGCCCTAAATCAGATACCCTGAAACTCCTGCCCTGAATCATCTGCCCAGAAACTCATGCCCTGAATTACATGCCCTGAAATACCTGCCCTGAATCTCATGCCCTGAAATTCATGCCCTGAATCTCATGCCCTGAAACTCCTGCACTGAAACTCATGCCCTGAAACTCATGCCCTGAATCACATGCCCTAAAACTCCTGCCCTGAATCAGCTGCCCAGAAACTCATGCCCTGAATTACATGCCCTGAAATATCTGCCCTGAATCTGATGCCCTGAAACTCATGCCCTGAATCTCATATCCTGAAACTCATGCCCTGAATCTCATGCCCTGAATCTCATGCCCAGAAACTCCTGCACTGAAACACCTGCCCTGAATCTCCTGCCCTGAAAATCATGCCCTGAAACTCAAGCCCTGAATCTCATGCACTGAAACTCATGCCCTAAATCTCATACCCTGAATCTCCTGCCCTGAAACTCATGCACTGAAACTCATGCCCTGAATCACATGCCCTAAAATTCCTGCCCTGAATCATCTGCCCAGAAACTCATGCCCTGAATTACATGCCCTGAAATTCCTGTCCTGAATCTGATGCCCTGAAACTCATGCCCTGAATCTCATGCCCTGAAACTCCTGCCCTCAAACTCATGCAGTGAAACTCAAGCCCTGAATTTCATGCCTTGAAACTCCTGTCCTGAATCTCATGCCCTGAAACTCATGCCCTGAATCTCATGCCCTGAAACTCCTGCACTGAAACTCATGCCATGAATCTCATATCCTGAAACTCACGCCCTGAATCACATGCCCTGAAACTCCTGCCCTGAAACTCATGCCCTGAAACTCATGCCCTGATACTCTTGCCCTGAATCTCCTGTCCTAAAAACTCATGCCCTGAATCTCATGCCCTGAAACTCCTGCACTGAAACACCTGCCCTGAATCTCCTGCCATGAAACTCATGCCCTGAATCTCATGCCCTGAATCTCACGCTCTGAATCTCGTGCACTGAATCTCATGACCTCAAGTTCCTGCACTGAAACTCATGCCCTGAATCACATGCCCTAAATCTCCAGACCTGAATCATCTGCCCAGAAACTCATGCCCTGAATTACATGCCCTGAAATTCCTGCCCTGAATCTCATGCCCTGAAACTCATGCCCTGAATCTCATGCCCTGAAACTCCTGCCCTCAAACTCATGGAGTGAAACTCATGCCCTGAATCTCATGCCTTGAAACTCCTGTCCTGAATCACCTGCACTGATCTCATGCCATGAATCTCATATCCTGAAATTTACTCCCTGAATCACATGCCCTGAAACTCCTGCCCTGAAACTCCTGCACTGAAACACCTGCCCTGAATCTCATGCCCTGAAACTCATGCCCTGAACTTCATGCCCTGAAACTCAATCCCTGAATCTCATGCCCTGAAAATCATGTCCTGAAACTCATGCCCTGAATCACATGCCCTAAAACTCCTGCCCTGAATCAGCTGCCCAGAAACTCATGCCCTGAATTACATGCCCTGAAATACCTGCCCTGAATCTCATGCCCTGAAACTCATGCCCTGAATCTCATGCCCTGAAACTCCTGCCCTCAAACTCATGCACTGAAACTCATGCCCTGAAACTCCTGCACTGAAACTCATGCCATGAATCTCATATCCTGAAACTCATGCCCTGAATCTCATGCCCAGAAAATCATGCCCTGAAACTCAAGCCCTGAATCTCATGCACTGAAACTCATGCCCTAAATCTCATACCCTGAATCTCCTGCCCTGAAACTCATGCACTGAAACTCATGCCCTGAATCACATGCCCTAAAACTCCTGCCCTGAATCATCTGCCCAGAAACTCATGCCCTGAATTACATGCCCTGAAATTCCTGCCCTGAATCTCATGCCCTGAAACTCATGCCCTGAATCTCATGCCCTGAAACTCCTGCCCTCAAACTCATGCAGTGAAACTCAAGCCCTGAATTTCATGCCTTGAAACTCCTGTCCTGAATCTCATGCCCTGAAACTCATGCCCTGAATCTCATGCCCTGAAACTCCTGCACTGAAACTCATGCCATGAATCTCATATCCTGAAACTCACGCCCTGAATTACATGCCCTGAAACTCCTGCCTTGAAACGCATGACCTGAAACTCATTCCCTGAATCTCCTGTCCTAAAACTCATGCCCTGAATCTCATGCCCTGAATCTCATGCCCTGAAACTCCTGCACTGAAACACCTGCCCTGAATCTCCTGCTTTGAAACTCATGCCCTGAATCTCATGCCCTGAATCTCACGCTCTGAAACTCGTGCACTGAATCTCATGACCTCAAGGTCCTGCACTGAAACTCATGCCCTGAATCTCATGTCCTGAAACTCCTGCCCTGAATCACCTACCCTGAAACTCATGCCCTGAATCTCATGCGCTGAAACTCCTGCACTGAAACTCATGCCATGAATCTCATATCCTGAAACTCACGCCCTGAATCACATGCCCTGAAACTCCTGCCCTGAAACTCATGCCCTGAAACTCATGCCCTGAATCTCCTGTCCTGAAACTCATGCCCTGAATCTCATGCCCTGAATCTCATGCCCTGAAACTCCTGCACTGAAACACCTGCCCTGAATCTCCTGCCCTGAAAATCATGCCCTGAATCTCATGCCCTGAATCTCATGCTCTGAAACTCGTGCACTGAATCTCATGCCCTCAAGTTCCTGCACTGAAACTCATGCCCTGAATCTCATGCCCTGAAACTCATGCCCTGAACCTCATGCCCTGAAACTCAAGCCCTGAATCTCATGCCCTGAAACTCATGCCCTAAATCACATACCCTGAAACTAATGCCCTGAAACTCATGCCCTGAATCACATGCCCTAAAATTCCTGCCCTGAATCATCTGCCCAGAAACTCATGCCCTAAATTACATGCCCTGAAATACCTACCCTGAATCTCATGCCCTGAAACTCATGCCCTGAATCTCATGCCCTGAATCTCATGCCCTGAAACTCCTGCACTGAAATACCTGCCCTGAATCTCCTGCCTTGAAAATCATGCCCTGAATCTCATGCTCTGAAACTCGTGCACTGAATCCCATGCCCTCAAGTTCCTGCACTGAAACTCATGCCCTGAATCCCATGCCCTGAAACTCATGCCCTGAATCTCATGCCCTGAAACTCAAGCCCTGAATCTCATGCCCTGAAACTCATGCCCTAAATCACATACCCTGAAACTCCTGCCCTGAAACTCATGCACTGAATCTCATGCCCTGAACAACATGCCCTAAAACTAATGCCCTGAATCATCTGCCCAGAAACTCATGCCCTGAATTACATGCCCTGAAATACCTGCCCTGAATCTCATGCCCTGAAACTCATGCCCTGAATCTCATGCCCTGAAACTCCTGCCCTCAAACTCATGCACTGAAACTCATGCCTTTAATCTCATGCCTTGAAACTCCTGCCCTCAAATTCATGCACTGAAACTCATGCCCTGAATCTCATCCCCTGAAACACCTGCACTGAATCTCATGCCATGAATCTCATATCCTGAAACTGACGCCTTGAATCACATGCCCTGAAACTCCTGCCCTGAAACTCATGCCCTGAAACTCATGCCCTGAATCTCATGCCCTGAATCTCGTGCCCTGAAACTCCTGCACTTAAACACCTGCCCTGAATCTCCTGCCCTGAAAATCATGCCCTGAATCTCATGCTCTAAAACTCGTGCACTGAATCTCATGCCCTCAATTAACTGCACTGAAACTCATGCCCAAAAATCTCATGCCCTGAAACTCATGCCCTGAACCTCATGCCCTGAAACTCAAGCCCTGAATCTCATGCCCTGAAACTCTTGCCCTAAATCAGATACCCTGAAACTCCTGCCCTGAATCATCTGCCCAGAAACTCATGCCCTGAATTACATGCCCTGAAATACCTGCCCTGAATCTCATGCCCTGAAATTCATGCCCTGAATCTCATGCCCTGAAACTCCTGCACTGAAACTCATGCCCTGAAACTCATGCCCTGAATCACATGCCCAAAAACTCCTGCCCTGAATCAGCTGCCCAGAAACTCATGCCCTGAATTACATGCCCTGAAATATCTGCCCTGAATCTGATGCCCTGAAACTCATGCCCTGAATCTCATATCCTGAAACTCATGCCCTGAATCTCATGCCCTGAATCTCATGCCCAGAAACTCCTGCACTGAAACACCTGCCCTGAATCTCCTGCCCTGAAAATCATGCCCTGAAACTCAAGCCCTGAATCTCATGCACTGAAACTCATGCCCTAAATCTCATACCCTGAATCTCCTGCCCTGAAACTCATGCACTGAAACTCATGCCCTGAATCACATGCCCTAAAATTCCTGCCCTGAATCATCTGCCCAGAAACTCATGCCCTGAATTACATGCCCTGAAATTCCTGTCCTGAATCTGATGCCCTGAAACTCATGCCCTGAATCTCATGCCCTGAAACTCCTGCCTCAAACTCATGCAGTGAAACTCAAGCCCTGAATTTCATGCCTTGAAAACTCCTGTCCTGAATCTCATGCCCTGAAACTCATGCCCTGAATCTCATGCCCTGAAACTCCTGCACTGAAACTCATGCCATGAATCTCATATCCTGAAACTCACGCCCTGAATCACATGCCCTGAAACTCCTGCCCTGAAACTCATGCCCTGAAACTCATGCCCTGATACTCTTGCCCTGAATCTCCTGTCCTAAAACTCATGCCCTGAATCTCATGCCCTGAAACTCCTGCACTGAAACACCTGCCCTGAATCTCCTGCCATGAAACTCATGCCCTGAATCTCATGCCCTGAATCTCACGCTCTGAATCTCGTGCACTGAATCTCATGACCTCAAGTTCCTGCACTGAAACTCATGCCCTGAATCACATGCCCTAAATCTCCAGACCTGAATCATCTGCCCAGAAACTCATGCCCTGAATTACATGCCCTGAAATTCCTGCCCTGAATCTCATGCCCTGAAACTCATGCCCTGAATCTCATGCCCTGAAACTCCTGCCCTCAAACTCATGGAGTGAAACTCATGCCCTGAATCTCATGCCTTGAAACTCCTGTCCTGAATCACCTGCACTGATCTCATGCCATGAATCTCATATCCTGAAATTTACTCCCTGAATCACATGCCCTGAAACTCCTGCCCTGAAACTCCTGCACTGAAACACCTGCCCTGAATCTCATGCCCTGAAACTCATGCCCTGAACTTCATGCCCTGAAACTCAATCCCTGAATCTCATGCCCTGAAAATCATGTCCTGAAACTCATGCCCTGAATCACATGCCCTAAAACTCCTGCCCTGAATCAGCTGCCCAGAAACTCATGCCCTGAATTACATGCCCTGAAATACCTGCCCTGAATCTCATGCCCTGAAACTCATGCCCTGAATCTCATGCCCTGAAACTCCTGCCCTCAAACTCATGCACTGAAACTCATGCCCTGAAACTCCTGCACTGAAACTCATGCCATGAATCTCATATCCTGAAACTCATGCCCTGAATCTCATGCCCAGAAAATCATGCCCTGAAACTCAAGCCCTGAATCTCATGCACTGAAACTCATGCCCTAAATCTCATACCCTGAATCTCCTGCCCTGAAACTCATGCACTGAAACTCATGCCCTGAATCACATGCCCTAAAACTCCTGCCCTGAATCATCTGCCCAGAAACTCATGCCCTGAATTACATGCCCTGAAATTCCTGCCCTGAATCTCATGCCCTGAAACTCATGCCCTGAATCTCATGCCCTGAAACTCCTGCCCTCAAACTCATGCAGTGAAACTCAAGCCCTGAATTTCATGCCTTGAAACTCCTGTCCTGAATCTCATGCCCTGAAACTCATGCCCTGAATCTCATGCCCTGAAACTCCTGCACTGAAACTCATGCCATGAATCTCATATCCTGAAACTCACGCCCTGAATTACATGCCCTGAAACTCCTGCCTTGAAACGCATGACCTGAAACTCATTCCCTGAATCTCCTGTCCTAAAACTCATGCCCTGAATCTCATGCCCTGAATCTCATGCCCTGAAACTCCTGCACTGAAACACCTGCCCTGAATCTCCTGCTTTGAAACTCATGCCCTGAATCTCATGCCCTGAATCTCACGCTCTGAAACTCGTGCACTGAATCTCATGACCTCAAGGTCCTGCACTGAAACTCATGCCCTGAATCTCATGTCCTGAAACTCCTGCCCTGAATCACCTACCCTGAAACTCATGCCCTGAATCTCATGCGCTGAAACTCCTGCACTGAAACTCATGCCATGAATCTCATATCCTGAAACTCACGCCCTGAATCACATGCCCTGAAACTCCTGCCCTGAAACTCATGCCCTGAAACTCATGCCCTGAATCTCCTGTCCTGAAACTCATGCCCTGAATCTCATGCCCTGAATCTCATGCCCTGAAACTCCTGCACTGAAACACCTGCCCTGAATCTCCTGCCCTGAAAATCATGCCCTGAATCTCATGCCCTGAATCTCATGCTCTGAAACTCGTGCACTGAATCTCATGCCCTCAAGTTCCTGCACTGAAACTCATGCCCTGAATCTCATGCCCTGAAACTCATGCCCTGAACCTCATGCCCTGAAACTCAAGCCCTGAATCTCATGCCCTGAAACTCATGCCCTAAATCACATACCCTGAAACTAATGCCCTGAAACTCATGCCCTGAATCACATGCCCTAAAATTCCTGCCCTGAATCATCTGCCCAGAAACTCATGCCCTAAATTACATGCCCTGAAATACCTACCCTGAATCTCATGCCCTGAAACTCATGCCCTGAATCTCATGCCCTGAATCTCATGCCCTGAAACTCCTGCACTGAAATACCTGCCCTGAATCTCCTGCCTTGAAAATCATGCCCTGAATCTCATGCTCTGAAACTCGTGCACTGAATCCCATGCCCTCAAGTTCCTGCACTGAAACTCATGCCCTGAATCCCATGCCCTGAAACTCATGCCCTGAATCTCATGCCCTGAAACTCAAGCCCTGAATCTCATGCCCTGAAACTCATGCCCTAAATCACATACCCTGAAACTCCTGCCCTGAAACTCATGCACTGAATCTCATGCCCTGAACAACATGCCCTAAAACTAATGCCCTGAATCATCTGCCCAGAAACTCATGCCCTGAATTACATGCCCTGAAATACCTGCCCTGAATCTCATGCCCTGAAACTCATGCCCTGAATCTCATGCCCTGAAACTCCTGCCCTCAAACTCATGCACTGAAACTCATGCCTTTAATCTCATGCCTTGAAACTCCTGCCCTCAAATTCATGCACTGAAACTCATGCCCTGAATCTCATCCCCTGAAACACCTGCACTGAATCTCATGCCATGAATCTCATATCCTGAAACTGACGCCTTGAATCACATGCCCTGAAACTCCTGCCCTGAAACTCATGCCCTGAAACTCATGCCCTGAATCTCATGCCCTGAATCTCGTGCCCTGAAACTCCTGCACTTAAACACCTGCCCTGAATCTCCTGCCCTGAAAATCATGCCCTGAATCTCATGCTCTAAAACTCGTGCACTGAATCTCATGCCCTCAATTAACTGCACTGAAACTCATGCCCAAAAATCTCATGCCCTGAAACTCATGCCCTGAACCTCATGCCCTGAAACTCAAGCCCTGAATCTCATGCCCTGAAACTCTTGCCCTAAATCAGATACCCTGAAACTCCTGCCCTGAATCATCTGCCCAGAAACTCATGCCCTGAATTACATGCCCTGAAATACCTGCCCTGAATCTCATGCCCTGAAATTCATGCCCTGAATCTCATGCCCTGAAACTCCTGCACTGAAACTCATGCCCTGAAACTCATGCCCTGAATCACATGCCCTAAAACTCCTGCCCTGAATCAGCTGCCCAGAAACTCATGCCCTGAATTACATGCCCTGAAATATCTGCCCTGAATCTGATGCCCTGAAACTCATGCCCTGAATCTCATATCCTGAAACTCATGCCCTGAATCTCATGCCCTGAATCTCATGCCCAGAAACTCCTGCACTGAAACACCTGCCCTGAATCTCCTGCCCTGAAAATCATGCCCTGAAACTCAAGCCCTGAATCTCATGCACTGAAACTCATGCCCTAAATCTCATACCCTGAATCTCCTGCCCTGAAACTCATGCACTGAAACTCATGCCCTGAATCACATGCCCTAAAATTCCTGCCCTGAATCATCTGCCCAGAAACTCATGCCCTGAATTACATGCCCTGAAATTCCTGTCCTGAATCTGATGCCCTGAAACTCATTCCCTGAATCTCATGCCCTGAAACTCCTGCCCTCAAACTCATGCAGTGAAACTCAAGCCCTGAATTTCATGCCTTGAAACTCCTGTCCTGAATCTCATGCCCTGAAACTCATGCCCTGAATCTCATGCCCTGAAACTCCTGCACTGAAACTCATGCCATGAATCTCATATCCTGAAACTCACGCCCTGAATTACATGCCCTGAAACTCCTGCCTTGAAACGCTTGCCCTGAAACTCATTCCCTGAATCTCCTGTCCTAAAACTCATGCCCTGAATCTCATGCCCTGAATCTCATGCCCTGAAACTCCTGCACTGAAACACCTGCCCTGAATCTCCTGCTTTGAAACTCATGCCCTGAATCTCATGCCCTGAATCTCACACTCTGAAACTCGTGCACTGAATCTCATGACCTCAAGGTCCTGCACTGAAACTCATGCCCTGAATCTCATGTCCTGAAACTCCTGCCCTGAATCACCTACCGTGAAACTCATGCCCTGAATCTCATGCGCTGAAACTCCTGGACTTAAACTCATGCCATGAATCTCATATCCTGAAACTCACGCCCTGAATCACATGCCCTGAAACTCCTGCCCTGAAACTCATGCCCTGAAACTCATGCCCTGAATCTCCTGTCCTGAAACTCATGCCCTGAATCTCATGCCCTGAATCTCATGCCCTGAAACTCCTGCACTGAAACACCTGCCCTGAATCTCCTGCCCTGAAAATCATGCCCTGAATCTCATGCCCTGAATCTCATGCTCTGAAACTCGTGCACAGAATCTCATGCCCTCAAGTTCCTGCACTGAAACTCATGCCCTGAATCTCATGCCCTGAAACTCATGCCCTGAACCTCATGCCCTGAAACTCAAGCCCTGAATCTCATGCCCTGAAACTCATGCCCTAAATCACATACCCTGAAACTAATGCCCTGAAACTCATGCCCTGAATCACATGCCCTAAAATTCCTGCCCTGAATCATCTGCCCAGAAACTCATGCCCTAAATTACATGCCCTGAAATACCTACCCTGAATCTCATGCCCTGAAACTCATGCCCTGAATCTCATGCCCTGAATCTCATGCCCTGAAACTCCTGCACTGAAATACCTGCCCTGAATCTCCTGCCTTGAAAATCATGCCCTGAATCTCATGCTCTGAAACTCGTGCACTGAATCCCATGCCCTCAAGTTCCTGCACTGAAACTCATGCCCTGAATCCCATGCCCTGAAACTCATGCCCTGAATCTCATGCCCTGAAACTCAAGCCCTGAATCTCATGCCCTGAAACTCATGCCCTAAATCACATACCCTGAAACTCCTGCCCTGAAACTCATGCACTGAATCTCATGCCCTGAACAACATGCCCTAAAACTAATGCCCTGAATCATCTGCCCAGAAACTCATGCCCTGAATTACATGCCCTGAAATACCTGCCCTGAATCTCATGCCCTGAAACTCATGCCCTGAATCTCATGCCCTGAAACTCCTGCCCTCAAACTCATGCACTGAAACTCATGCCTTTAATCTCATGCCTTGAAACTCCTGCCCTCAAATTCATGCACTGAAACTCATGCCCTGAATCTCATCCCCTGAAACACCTGCACTGAATCTCATGCCATGAATCTCATATCCTGAAACTGACGCCTTGAATCACATGCCCTGAAACTCCTGCCCTGAAACTCATGCCCTGAAACTCATGCCCTGAATCTCATGCCCTGAATCTCGTGCCCTGAAACTCCTGCACTTAAACACCTGCCCTGAATCTCCTGCCCTGAAAATCATGCCCTGAATCTCATGCTCTAAAACTCGTGCACTGAATCTCATGCCCTCAATTAACTGCACTGAAACTCATGCCCAAAAATCTCATGCCCTGAAACTCATGCCCTGAACCTCATGCCCTGAAACTCAAGCCCTGAATCTCATGCCCTGAAACTCTTGCCCTAAATCAGATACCCTGAAACTCCTGCCCTGAATCATCTGCCCAGAAACTCATGCCCTGAATTACATGCCCTGAAATACCTGCCCTGAATCTCATGCCCTGAAATTCATGCCCTGAATCTCATGCCCTGAAACTCCTGCACTGAAACTCATGCCCTGAAACTCATGCCCTGAATCACATGCCCTAAAACTCCTGCCCTGAATCAGCTGCCCAGAAACTCATGCCCTGAATTACATGCCCTGAAATATCTGCCCTGAATCTGATGCCCTGAAACTCATGCCCTGAATCTCATATCCTGAAACTCATGCCCTGAATCTCATGCCCTGAATCTCATGCCCAGAAACTCCTGCACTGAAACACCTGCCCTGAATCTCCTGCCCTGAAAATCATGCCCTGAAACTCAAGCCCTGAATCTCATGCACTGAAACTCATGCCCTAAATCTCATACCCTGAATCTCCTGCCCTGAAACTCATGCACTGAAACTCATGCCCTGAATCACATGCCCTAAAATTCCTGCCCTGAATCATCTGCCCAGAAACTCATGCCCTGAATTACATGCCCTGAAATTCCTGTCCTGAATCTGATGCCCTGAAACTCATTCCCTGAATCTCATGCCCTGAAACTCCTGCCCTCAAACTCATGCAGTGAAACTCAAGCCCTGAATTTCATGCCTTGAAACTCCTGTCCTGAATCTCATGCCCTGAAACTCATGCCCTGAATCTCATGCCCTGAAACTCCTGCACTGAAACTCATGCCATGAATCTCATATCCTGAAACTCACGCCCTGAATTACATGCCCTGAAACTCCTGCCTTGAAACGCTTGCCCTGAAACTCATTCCCTGAATCTCCTGTCCTAAAACTCATGCCCTGAATCTCATGCCCTGAATCTCATGCCCTGAAACTCCTGCACTGAAACACCTGCCCTGAATCTCCTGCTTTGAAACTCATGCCCTGAATCTCATGCCCTGAATCTCACACTCTGAAACTCGTGCACTGAATCTCATGACCTCAAGGTCCTGCACTGAAACTCATGCCCTGAATCTCATGTCCTGAAACTCCTGCCCTGAATCACCTACCGTGAAACTCATGCCCTGAATCTCATGCCCTGAAACTCCTGGACTTAAACTCATGCCATGAATCTCATATCCTGAAACTCACGCCCTGAATCACATGCCCTGAAACTCATGCCATGAATCTCATATCCTGAAACTCATGCCCTGAATCTCATGCCCTGAATCTCATGCCCAGAAACTCCTGCACTGAAACACCTGCCCTGAATCTCCTGCCCTGAAAATCATGCCCTGAAACTCAAGCCCTGAATCTCCTGCCCTGAAACTCATGCACTGAAACTCATGCCCTGAAACTCCTGCCCTCAAACTCATGCAGTGAAACTCAAGCCCTGAATTTCATGCCTTGAAACTCCTGTCCTGAATCTCATGCCCTGAAACTCATGCCCTGAATATCATGCCCTGAAACTCCTGCACTGAAACTCATGCCATGAATCTCATATCCTGAAACTCACGCCCTGAATTACATACCCTGAAACTCCTGCCTTGAAACGCATGTCCTGAAACTCATTCCCTGAATCTCCTTTCCTAAAACTCATGCCCTGAATCTCATGCCCTGAATCTCATGCCCTGAAATTCCTGCACTGATACTCATGCCCTGAATCTCATGCCCTGAATCTCATGCTCTGAAATTCGTGCACTGAATCTCATGCCCTCAAGTTCCTGCACTGAAACTCATGCCCTGAATCTCATGCCCTGAAACTCATGCCCTGAACCTCATGCTCTGAAACTCAAGCCCTGAATCTCATGCCCTGAAACTCATGCCCTAAATCACATACCCTGAAACTCCTGCCCTGAAACTCATGCACTGAATCTCATGCCCTGAACCACATGCCCTAAAACTAATGCCCTGAATCACCTGCCCAGAAACTCATGCCCTGAATTACATGCCCTGAAACACCTACCCTGAATCTCATGCCATGAAACTCACGCCCTGAATCACATGCCCTGAAACTCCTGCCCTGAAACTCATGCCCTGAAACTCATGCCCTGAAACTCATGCCCTGAATCTCCTGTCCTGAAACTCATGCCCTGAATCTCATGCCCTGAATCTCATGCCCTGAAACTCCTGCACTGAAACACCTGCCCTGAATCTCCTGCCCTGAAAATGAAGCCGTGAATCTCATGCTCTAAAACTCGTGCACTGAATCTCATGCCCTCAATTAACAGCACTGAAACTCATGCCCTGAATCTCATGCCCTGAAACTCATGCCCTGAACCTCATGCCCTGAAACTCAAGCCCTGAATCTCATGCCCTGAAACTCTTGCCCTAAATCACATACCCTGAAACTCCTGCCCTGAAACTCATGCACTGAAACTCATGCCCTGAATCACATGCCCTAAAACTCCTGCCCTGAATCATCTGCCCAGAAACTCATGCCCTGAATTACATGCCCTGAAATACCTGCCCTGAATCTCATGCCCTGAAATTCATGCCCTGAATCTCATGCCCTGAAACTCCTGCACTGAAACTCATGCCCTGAAACTCATGCCCTGAATCACATGCCCTAAAACTCCTGCCCTGAATCAGCTGCCCAGAAACTCATGCCCTGAATTACATGCCCTGAAATATCTGCCCTGAATCTCATGCCCTGAAACTCATGCCCTAAATCTCATGCCCTGAAACTCCTGCCCTCAAACTCATGCACTGAAACTCATGCCCTGAATCTCATGCCTTGAAACTCCTGCCCTCAAACTTATGCACTGAAACTCATGCCCTGAATCTCCTGCAGTGAAACTCATGCCATGAATCTCATATCCTGAAACTCATGCCCTGAATCTCATGCCCTGAATCTCATGCCCAGAAACTCCTGCACTGAAACACCTGCCCTGAATCTCCTGCCCTGAAAATCATGCCCTGAAACTCAAGCCCTGAATCTCATGCACTGAAACTCATGCCCTAAATCTCATACCCTGAATCTCCTGCCCTGAAACTCATGCACTGAAACTCATGCCCTGAATCACATGCCCTAAAATTCCTGCCCTGAATCATCTGCCCAGAAACTCATGCCCTGAATTACATGCCCTGAAATTCCTGTCCTGAATCTGATGCCCTGAAACTCATTCCCTGAATCTCATGCCCTGAAACTCCTGCCCTCAAACTCATGCAGTGAAACTCAAGCCCTGAATTTCATGCCTTGAAACTCCTGTCCTGAATCTCATGCCCTGAAACTCATGCCCTGAATCTCATGCCCTGAAACTCCTGCACTGAAACTCATGCCATGAATCTCATATCCTGAAACTCACGCCCTGAATTACATGCCCTGAAACTCCTGCCTTGAAACGCTTGCCCTGAAACTCATTCCCTGAATCTCCTGTCCTAAAACTCATGCCCTGAATCTCATGCCCTGAATCTCATGCCCTGAAACTCCTGCACTGAAACACCTGCCCTGAATCTCCTGCTTTGAAACTCATGCCCTGAATCTCATGCCCTGAATCTCACACTCTGAAACTCGTGCACTGAATCTCATGACCTCAAGGTCCTGCACTGAAACTCATGCCCTGAATCTCATGTCCTGAAACTCCTGCCCTGAATCACCTACCGTGAAACTCATGCCCTGAATCTCATGCCCTGAAACTCCTGGACTTAAACTCATGCCATGAATCTCATATCCTGAAACTCACGCCCTGAATCACATGCCCTGAAACTCATGCCATGAATCTCATATCCTGAAACTCATGCCCTGAATCTCATGCCCTGAATCTCATGCCCAGAAACTCCTGCACTGAAACACCTGCCCTGAATCTCCTGCCCTGAAAATCATGCCCTGAAACTCAAGCCCTGAATCTCCTGCCCTGAAACTCATGCACTGAAACTCATGCCCTGAAACTCCTGCCCTCAAACTCATGCAGTGAAACTCAAGCCCTGAATTTCATGCCTTGAAACTCCTGTCCTGAATCTCATGCCCTGAAACTCATGCCCTGAATATCATGCCCTGAAACTCCTGCACTGAAACTCATGCCATGAATCTCATATCCTGAAACTCACGCCCTGAATTACATACCCTGAAACTCCTGCCTTGAAACGCATGTCCTGAAACTCATTCCCTGAATCTCCTTTCCTAAAACTCATGCCCTGAATCTCATGCCCTGAATCTCATGCCCTGAAATTCCTGCACTGAAACTCATGCCCTGAATCTCATGCCCTGAATCTCATGCTCTGAAATTCGTGCACTGAATCTCATGCCCTCAAGTTCCTGCACTGAAACTCATGCCCTGAATCTCATGCCCTGAAACTCATGCCCTGAACCTCATGCTCTGAAACTCAAGCCCTGAATCTCATGCCCTGAAACTCATGCCCTAAATCACATACCCTGAAACTCCTGCCCTGAAACTCATGCACTGAATCTCATGCCCTGAACCACATGCCCTAAAACTAATGCCCTGAATCACCTGCCCAGAAACTCATGCCCTGAATTACATGCCCTGAAACACCTACCCTGAATCTCATGCCATGAAACTCACGCCCTGAATCACATGCCCTGAAACTCCTGCCCTGAAACTCATGCCCTGAAACTCATGCCCTGAAACTCATGCCCTGAATCTCCTGTCCTGAAACTCATGCCCTGAATCTCATGCCCTGAATCTCATGCCCTGAAACTCCTGCACTGAAACACCTGCCCTGAATCTCCTGCCCTGAAAATGAAGCCCTGAATCTCATGCTCCAAAACTCGTGCACTGAATCTCATGCCCTCAATTAACAGCACTGAAACTCATGCCCTGAATCTCATGCCCTGAAACTCATGCCCTGAACCTCATGCCCTGAAACTCAAGCCCTGAATCTCATGCCCTGAAACTCTTGCCCTAAATCACATACCCTGAAACTCCTGCCCTGAAACTCATGCACTGAAACTCATGCCCTGAATCACATGCCCTAAAACTCCTGCCCTGAATCATCTGCCCAGAAACTCATGCCCTGAATTACATGCCCTGAAATACCTGCCCTGAATCTCATGCCCTGAAATTCATGCCCTGAATCTCATGCCCTGAAACTCCTGCACTGAAACTCATGCCCTGAAACTCATGCCCTGAATCACATGCCCTAAAATTCCTGCCCTGAATCAGATGCCCAGAAACTCATGCCCTGAATTACATGCCCTGAAATATCTGCCCTGAATCTCATGCACTGAAACTCACGCCCTCAATTACATGCCCTGAAACTCCTGCCCTCAAACTCATGCACTGAAACTCATGCCCTGAATCTCATGCCTTGAAACTCCTGCCCTCAAACTTATGCACTGAAACTCATGCCCTGAATCTCCTGCACTGAAACTCATGCCATGAATCTCATATCCTGAAACTCATGCCCTGAATCTCATGCCCTGAATCTCATGCCCAGAAACTCCTGCACTGAAACACCTGCCCTGAATCTCCTGCCCTGAAAATCATGCCCTGAAACTCAAGCCCTGAATCTCATGCACTGAAACTCATGCCCTAAATCTCATACCCTGAATCTCCTGCCCTGAAACTCATGCACTGAAACTCATGCTCTGAATCACATGCCCTAAAACTCCTGCCCTGAATCATCTGCCCAGAAACTCATGGCCTGAATTACATGCCCTGAAATTCCTGCCCTGAATCTCATGCCCTGAAACTCATGCCCTGAATCTCATGCCCTGAAACTCCTGCCCTCAAGCTCATGCAGTGAAACTCAAGCCCTGAATTTCATGCCTTGAAACTCCTGTCCTGAATCTCATGCCCTGAAACTCATGCCTGAATCTCATCCCCTGAAACTCCTGCACTGAAACTCATGCCATGAATCTCATATCCTGAAACTCACGCCCTGAATTTCATACCCTGAAACTCCTGCCTTGAAACGCATGCCCTGAAACTCATTCCCTGAATCTCCTGTCCTAAAACTCATGCCCTGAATCTCATGCCCAGAATCTCATGCCCTGAAATTCCTGCACTGAAACACCTGCCCTGAATCTCCTGCCCTGAAACTCATGCCCAGAATCTCATGCCCTGAATCTCATGCTCTGAAACTCGTGCACTGAATCTCATGCCCTCAAGTTCCTGCACCTAAACTCATGCCCTGAATCTCATGCCCTGAAACTCATGCCCTGAACCTCATGCCCTGAAACTCAAGCCCTGAATCTCATGCCCTGAAACTCATGCCCTAAATCACATACCCTGAAACTCCTGCCCTGAAACTCATGCACTGAATCTCATGCCCTGATCCACATGCCCTAAAACTAATGCCCTGAATCATCTGCCCAGAAACTCATGCCCTGAATTACATGCCCTGAAATACCTGCCCTGAATCTCATGCCCTGAAACTCATGCCCTGAATCTCATGCCCTGAAACTCCTGCCCTCAAACTCATGCACTGAAACTCATGCCCTGAATCTCATGCCTTGAAACTCCTGCCCTCAAATTCATGCACTGAAACTCATGCCCTGAATCTCATGCCCTGAAACACCTGCACTGAATCTCATGCCCTGAAACTCATGCCCTGAATCTCATGCCCTGAATCTCGTGCCCTGAAACTCCTGCACTGAAACACCTGCCCTGAATCTCCTGCCCTGAAAATGAAGCCCTGAATCTCATGCTCTAAAGCTCGTGCACTGAATCTCATGCACTCAATTAACTGCACTGAAACTCATGCCCTGAATCTCATGCCCTGAAACTCATGCCCTGAACCTCATGCCCTGAACCTCAAGCCCTGAATCTCATGCCCTGAAACTCTTGCCCTAAATCACATACCCTGAAACTCCTGCCCTGAAACTCATGCACTGAAACTCATGCCCTGAATCACATGCCCTAAAACTCCTGCCCTGAATCATCTGCCCAGAAACTCATGCCCTGAATTACATGCCCTGAAATACCTGCCCTGAATCTCATGCCCTGAAACTCATGCCCTGAATCTCATGCCCTGAAACTCCTGCACTGAAACTCATGCACTGAAACTCATGCCCTGAATCACATGCCCTAAAACTCCTTCCCTGAATCTTCTGCCCAGATACTCATGCCCTGAATTACATGCCCTGAAATACCTGCCCTCAATCTCATGCCCTGAAACTCACGCCCTGAATCTCATGCCCTGAAACTCCTGCACTGAAACTCATGCCATGAATCTCATATCCTGAAACTCACGCCCTGAATTACATGCCCTGAAACTCCTGCACTGAAGCACCTGCCCTGAATCTCCTACCCTGAAACTCATGCCCTGAATCTCATGCCCGGAATCTCATGCTGTGAAACTCGTGCACTGAATCTCATGACCTCAAGTTCCTGCACTGAAACTCTTGCCCTGAATCTCATGTACTGAAACACCTGCCCTGAATCACCTACCCTGAAACTCATGCCCTGAATCTCATGCCCTGAAACTCCTGCCCTGAAACTCATGCCCTGAAACTCATGCACTGAAACTCATGCCCTGAAACTCCTGTCCTGAAACTCATGCCCTGAATCGCATGCCCTGAATCTCATGCCCTGAAACTCAAGCCCTGAATCTCATGCCCTGAAACTCATGCCCTAATTCACATACCCTGAAACTCCTGCCCTGAAACTCATGCACTCAAACTCATGCCCTGAATCACATGCCCTAAAACTCCTGCCCTGAAACTCATGCCCTGAATCTCATGCCCTGAAACTCATGCTCTAAATCACATACCCTGAAACTACTGCCCTGAAACTCATGCACTGAAACTCATGCCCTGAATCACATGCACTAAAATTTCTGCCCTGAATCATCTGCCCAGAAACTCATGCCCTGAATTACATGCCCTGAAATACCTGCCCTGAATCTCATGCCCTGAAACTCATGCCCTGAATCTCATGCTCTGAAACTCGTGCACTGAATCTCATGCCCTCAAGTTCCTGCACTGAAACTCATGCCCTGAATCTCATGCCCTGAAACACATGCCCTGAACCTCATGCCCTGAAACTCAAGCCCTGAATCTCATGCCCTGAAACTCATGCTCTAAATCACATACCCTGAAACTCCTGCCCTGAAACTCATGCACTGAAACTCATGCCCTGAATCACATGCCCTAAAACTCATGCCCTGAATCATCTGCCCAGAAACTCATGCCCTGAATTACATGCCCTGAAATACCTGCCCAGAATCTCATGCCCTGAAACTCATGCCCTGAATCTCATGCCCTGAAACTCCTGCCCTCAAACTCATGCACTGAAACTCATGCCCTGAATCTCATGCCTTGAAACTCCTGCCCTCAAACTCATGCACTGAAACTCATGCCCTGAATCTCATGCCCTGAAACACCTGCACTGAAACTCATGCCATGAATCTCATGCCCTGAATCTCGTGCCCTGAAACTCCTGCACTGAAACACCTGCCCTGAATCTCATGCCCTGAAACTCATGCCCCGAATCTCGTGCCCTGGTACTCCTGCACTGAAACTCATGCCATGAATCTCATATCCTGAAACTCACGCCCTGAATTACATGCCCTGAAACTCCTGCCCTGAAACTCATGCCCTGAAACTCATGCCCTGAAACTCATGCCCTGAAACTCATGCCCTGAATCTCCTGTCCTAAAAATCATGCCCTGAATCTCATGCCCTGAAACTAATGCCCTGAATCTCATGCCCTGAAACTCCTGCCCTCAAACTCATGCACTGAAACTCATGCCCTGAATCTCATGCCCCGAAACACTTGCACTGAAACTCATGCCATGAATCTCATATCCTGAAACTCACGCCTTGAATCACATGCCCTGAAACTCCTGCCCTGAAACTCATGCCCTGAAACTCATGCACTGAAACTCATGCCCTGAATCTCATGCCCTGAAACTCGTGCCCTGAAACTCCTGCACTGAAACACCTGCCCTGAATCTCCTGCCCTGAAAATGAAGCCCTGAACCTCATGCCCTGAAACTCAAGCCCTGAATCTCATGCCCTGAAACTCATGCCCTAAATCACATACCCTGAAACTCCTGCCCTGAAACTCATGCACTGAATCTCATGCCCTGATCCACATGCCCTAAAACTAATGCCCTGAATCATCTGCCCAGAAACTCATGCCCTGAATTACATGCCCTGAAATACCTGCCCTGAATCTCATGCCCTGAAACTCATGCCCTGAATCTCATGCCCTGAAACTCCTGCCCTCAAACTCATGCACTGAAACTCATGCCCTGAATCTCATGCCTTGAAACTCCTGCCCTCAAATTCATGCACTGAAACTCATGCCCTGAATCTCATGCCCTGAAACACCTGCACTGAATCTCATGCCCTGAAACTCATGCCCTGAATCTCATGCCCTGAATCTCGTGCCCTGAAACTCCTGCACTGAAACACCTGCCCTGAATCTCCTGCCCTGAAAATGAATCCCTGAATCTCATGCTCTAAAGCTCGTGCACTGAATCTCATGCCCTCAATTAACTGCTCTGAAACTCATGCCCTGAATCTCATGCCCTGAAACTCATGCCCTGAACCTCATGCCCTGAACCTCAAGCCCTGAATCTCATGCCCTGAAACTCTTGCCCTAAATCACATACCCTGAAACTCCTGCCCTGAAACTCATGCACTGAAACTCATGCCCTGAATCACATGCCCTAAAACTCCTGCCCTGAATCATCTGCCCAGAAACTCATGCCCTGAATTACATGCCCTGAAATACCTGCCCTGAATCTCATGCCCTGAATCTCATGCCCTGAAACTCCTGCACTGAAACTCATGCACTGAAACTCATGCCCTGAATCACATGCCCTAAAACTCCTGCCCTGAATCTTCTGCCCAGAAACTCATGCCCTGAATTACATGCCCTGAAATACCTGCCCTGAATCTCATGCCCTGAAACTCACGCCCTGAATCTCATGCCCTGAAACTCCTGCACTGAAACTCATGCCATGAATCTCATATCCTGAAACTCACGCCCTGAATTACATGCCCTGAAACTCCTGCACTGAAGCACCTGCCCTGAATCTCCTGCCCTGAAACTCATGCCCTGAATCTCATGCCCGGAATCTCATGCTGTGAAACTCGTGCACTGAATCTCATGACCTCAAGTTCCTGCACTGAAACTCTTGCCCTGAATCTCATGTCCTGAAACACCTGCCCTGAATCACCTACCCTGAAACTCATGCCCTGAATCTCATGCCCTGAAACTCCTGCCCTGAAACTCATGCCCTGAAACTCATGCCCTGAAACTCATGCCCTGAAACTCCTGTCCTGAAACTCATGCCCTGAATCTCATGCCCTGAATCTCATGCCCTGAAACTCAAGCCCTGAATCTCATGCCCTGAAACTCATGCCCTAATTCACATACCCTGAAACTCCTGCCCTGAAACTCATGCACTCAAACTCATGCCCTGAATCACATGCCCTAAAACTCCTGCCCTGAAACTCATGCCCTGAATCTCATGCCCTGAAACTCATGCTCTAAATCACATACCCTGAAACTACTGCCCTGAAACTCATGCACTGAAACTCATGCCCTGAATCACATGCACTAAAATTTCTGCCCTGAATCATCTGCCCAGAAACTCATGCCCTGAATTACATGCCCTGAAATACCTGCCCTGAATCTCATGCCCTGAAACTCATGCCCTGAATCTCATGCCCTGAATCTCATGCTCTGAAACTCGTGCACTGAATCTCATGCCCTCAAGTTCCTGCACTGAAACTCATGCCCTGAAACTCATGCCCTGAACCTCATGCCCTGAAACTCAAGCCCTGAATCTCATGCCCTGAAACTCATGCTCTAAATCACATACCCTGAAACTCCTGCCCTGAAACTCATGCACTGAAACTCATGCCCTGAATCACATGCCCTAAAACTCATGCCCTGAATCATCTGCCCAGAAACTCATGCCCTGAATTACATGCCCTGAAATACCTGCCCTGAATCTCATGCCCTGAAACTCATGCCCTGAATCTCATGCCCTGAAACTCCTGCCCTCAAACTCATGCACTGAAACTCATGCCCTGAATCTCATGCCTTGAAACTCCTGCCCTCAAACTCATGCACTGAAACTCATGCCCTGAATCTCATGCCCTGAAACACCTGCACTGAAACTCATGCCATGAATCTCATGCCCTGAATCTCGTGCCCTGAAACTCCTGCACTGAAACACCTGCCCTGAATCTCATGCCCATGCCATGAATCTCATATCCTGAAACTCACGCCCTGAATTACATGCCCTGAAACTCCTGCCCTGAAACTCATGCCCTGAAACTCATGCCCTGAAACTCATGCCCTGAATCTCCTGTCCTAAAAATCATGCCCTGAATCTCATGCCCTGAAACTCATGCCCTGAATCTCATGCCCTGAAACTCCTGCCCTCAAACTCATGCACTGAAACTCATGCCCTGAATCTCATGCCCCGAAACACTTGCACTGAAACTCAAGCCATGAATCTCATATCCTGAAACTCACGCCTTGAATCACATGCCCTGAAACTCCTGCCCTGAAACTCATGCCCTGAAACTCATGCACTGAAACTCATGCCCTGAATCTCATGCCCTGAAACTCGTGCCCTGAAACTCCTGCACTGAAACACCTGCCCTGAATCTCCTGCCCTGAAAATGAAGCCCTGAACCTCATGCCCTGAAACTCAAGCCCTGAATCTCATGCCCTGAAACTCATGCCCTAAATCACATACCCTGAAACTCCTGCCCTGAAACTCATGCACTGAATCTCATGCCCTGATCCACATGCCCTAAAACTAATGCCCTGAATCATCTGCCCAGAAACTCATGCCCTGAATTACATGCCCTGAAATACCTGCCCTGAATCTCATGCCCTGAAACTCATGCCCTGAATCTCATGCCCTGAAACTCCTGCCCTCAAACTCATGCACTGAAACTCATGCCCTGAATCTCATGCCTTGAAACTCCTGCCCTCAAATTCATGCACTGAAACTCATGCCCTGAATCTCATGCCCTGAAACACCTGCACTGAATCTCATGCCCTGAAACTCATGCCCTGAATCTCATGCCCTGAATCTCGTGCCCTGAAACTCCTGCACTGAAACACCTGCCCTGAATCTCCTGCCCTGAAAATGAAGCCCTGAATCTCATGCTCTAAAGCTCGTGCACTGAATCTCATGCCCTCAATTAACTGCACTGAAACTCATGCCCTGAATCTCATGCCCTGAAACTCATGCCCTGAACCTCATGCCCTGAACCTCAAGCCCTGAATCTCATGCCCTGAAACTCTTGCCCTAAATCACATACCCTGAAACTCCTGCCCTGAAACTCATGCACTGAAACTCATGCCCTGAATCACATGCCCTAAAACTCCTGCCCTGAATCATCTGCCCAGAAACTCATGCCCTGAATTACATGCCCTGAAATACCTGCCCTGAATCTCATGCCCTGAAACTCATGCCCTGAATCTCATGCCCTGAAACTCCTGCACTGAAACTCATGCACTGAAACTCATGCCCTGAATCACATGCCCTAAAACTCCTGCCCTGAATCTTCTGCCCAGAAACTCATGCCCTGAATTACATGCCCTGAAATACCTGCCCTGAATCTCATGCCCTGAAACTCATGCCCTGAACCTCATGCCCTGAACCTCAAGCCCTGAATCTCATGCCCTGAAACTCTTGCCCTAAATCACATACCCTGAAACTCCTGCCCTGAAACTCATGCACTGAAACTCATGCCCTGAATCACATGCCCTAAAACTCCTGCCCTGAATCATCTGCCCAGAAACTCATGCCCTGAATTACATGCCCTGAAATACCTGCCCTGAATCTCATGCCCTGAAACTCATGCCCTGAATCTCATGCCCTGAAACTCCTGCACTGAAACTCATGCACTGAAACTCATGCCCTGAATCACATGCCCTAAAACTCCTGCCCTGAATCTTCTGCCCAGAAACTCATGCCCTGAATTACATGCCCTGAAATACCTGCCCTGAATCTCATGCCCTGAAACTCACGCCCTGAATCTCATGCCCTGAAACTCCTGCACTGAAACTCATGCCATGAATCTCATATCCTGAAACTCACGCCCTAAATTACATGCCCTGAAACTCCTGCCCTGAAACTCATGCCCTGAAACTCATGCCCTGAATCTCATGCCCTGAAACTCCTGCACTGAAGCACCTGCCCTGAATCTCCTGCCCTGAAACTCATGCCCTGAATCTCATGCCCGGAATCTCATGCTGTGAAACTCGTGCACTGAATCTCATGACCTCAAGTTCCTGCACTGAAACTCTTGCCCTGAATCTCATGTCCTGAAACTCCTGCCCTGAAGCACCTACCCTGAAACTCATGCCCTGAATCTCATGCCCTGAAACTCCTGCCCTGAAACTCATGCATTCAAACTCATGCCCTGAATCACATGCCCTAAAACTCCTGCCCTGAAACTCATGCCCTGAATCTCATGCCCTGAAACTCATGCTCTAAATCACATACCCTGAAACTACTGCCCTGAAACTCATGCACTGAAACTCATGCCCTGAATCACATGCACTAAAATTCCTGCCCTGAATCATCTGCCCAGAAACTCATGCCCTGAATTACATGCCCTGAAATACCTGCCCTGAATCTCATGCCCTGAAACTCATGCCCTGAATCTCATGCCCTGAATCTCATGCTCTGAAACTCGTGCACTGAATCTCATGCCCTCAAGTTCCTACACTGAAACTCATGCCCTGAATCTCATGCCCTGAAACTCATGCCCTGAACCTCATGCCCTGAAACTCATGCCCTGAATCTCATGCCCTGAAACACCTGCACTGAAACTCATGCCATGAATCTCATATCCTGAAACTCACGCCCTGAATCACATGCCCTGAAACTCCTGCCCTGAAACTCATGCCCTGAAACTCATGCTCTGAAACTCATGCTCTGAATCTCATGCCCTGAATCTCGTGCCCTGAAACTCCTGCACTGAAACACCTGCCCTGAATCTCATGCCCTGAAACTCATGCCCTGAAACTCATGCCCCGAATATCGTGCCCTGGTACTCCTGCACTGAAACTCATGCCATGAATCTCATATCCTGAAACTCACGCCCTAAATTACATGCCCTGAAACTCCTGCCCTGAAACTCATGCCCTGAAACTCATGCCCTGAAACTCATGCCCTGAATCTCCTGTCCTAAAAATCATGCCCTGAATCTCATGCCCTGAAACTCATGCCCTGAATCTCATGCCCTGAAACTCCTGCGCTCAAACTCATGCACTGAAACTCATGCCCTGAATCTCATGCCCTGAATCATCGGCCCAGAAACTCATGCCCTGAATTACATGCCCTGAAACACCTGCACTGAAACTCATGCCATGAATCTCATATCCTGAAACTCACGCCTTGAATCACATGCCCTGAAACTCCTGCCCTGAAACTCATGCCCTGAAACTCATGCCCTGAAACTCATGCCCTGAATCTCATGCCCTGAATCTCGTGCACTGAAACTCCTGCACTGAAACACCTGCCCTGAATCTCCTGCCCTGAAAATGAAGCCCTGAATCTCATGCTCTAAAACTCTTGCACTGAATCTCAAGCCCTCAAGTTCCTGCAATGAAACTCATGCCCTGAATCTCATGCCCTGAAACTCATGCCCTGAACCTCATGCCCTGAAACTCAAGCCCTGAATCTCATGCCCTGAATGTCTTGCCCTAAATCACATACCCTGAAACTCCTGCCCTGAAACTCATGCACTGAAACTCATGCCCTGAATCACATGCCCTAAAACTCCTGCCCTGAATCATCTGCCCAGAAACTCATGCCCTGAATCTCATGCCCTGAAACTCCTGCTCTGAAACTCATGCACTGAAACTCATGCCCTGAATCACATGCCCTAAAACTCCTGCCCTGAATCATCTGCCCAGAAACTCATGCCCTGAATTACATGCCCTGAAATACCTGCCCTGAATCTCATGCCCTGAAACTCATGCCCTGAAACTCCTGCCCTGAAACTCATGCCCTGAAACTCATGCCCTGAAACTCATGCCCTGAAACTCCTGTCCTGAAACTCATGCCCTGAATCTCATGCCCTGAATGTCATGCCCTGAAACTCAAGCCCTGAATCTCATGCCCTGAAACTCATGCCCTAATTCACATACCCTGAAACTCCTGCCCTGAAACTCATGCACTCAAACTCATGCCCTATATCACATGCCCTAAAACTCCTGCCCTGAAACTCATGCCCTGAATCTCATGCCCTGAAACTCATGCTCTAAATCACATACCCTGAAACTCCTGCCCTGAAACTCATGCACTCAAACTCATGCCCTATATCACATGCCCTAAAACTCCTGCCCTGAAACTCATGCCCTGAAACTCATGCACTGAAACTCATGCCCTGAATCACATGCACTAAAATTCCTGCCCTGAATCATCTGCCCAGAAACTCATGCCCTGAATTACATGCCCTGAAATACCTGCCCTGAATCTCATGCCCTGAAACTCACGCCCTGAATCTCATGCCCTGAAACTCCTGCACTGAAACTCATGCCATGAATCTCATATCCTGAAACTCACGCCCTAAATTACATGCCCTGAAACTCATGCCCTGAAACTCATGCCCTGAATCTCATGCCCTGAAACTCCTGCACTGAAGCACCTGCCCTGAATCTCCTGCCCTGAAACTCATGCCCTGAATCTCATGCCCGGAATCTCATGCTGTGAAACTCGTGCACTGAATCTCATGACCTCAAGTTCCTGCACTGAAACTCTTGCCCTGAATCTCATGTCCTGAAACACCTGCCCTGAATCACCTACCCTGAAACTCATGCCCTGAATCTCATGCCCTGAAACTCCTGCCCTGAAACTCATGCCCTGAAACTCATGCCCTGAAACTCATGCCCTGAAACTCCTGTCCTGAAACTCATGCCCTGAATCTCATGCCCTGAATCTCATGCCCTGAAACTCAAGCCCTGAATCTCATGCCCTGAAACTCATGCCCTAATTCACATACCCTGAAACTCCTGCCCTGAAACTCATGCATTCAAACTCATGCCCTGAATCACATGCCCTAAAACTCCTGCCCTGAAACTCATGCCCTGAATCTCATGCCCTGAAACTCATGCTCTAAATCACATACCCTGAAACTACTGCCCTGAAACTCATGCACTGAAACTCATGCCCTGAATCACATGCACTAAAATTCCTGCCCTGAATCATCTGCCCAGAAACTCATGCCCTGAATTACATGCCCTGAAATACCTGCCCTGAATCTCATGCCCTGAAACTCATGCCCTGAATCTCATGCCCTGAATCTCATGCTCTGAAACTCGTGCACTGAATCTCATGCCCTCAAGTTCCTACACTGAAACTCATGCCCTGAATCTCATGCCCTGAAACTCATGCCCTGAACCTCATGCCCTGAAACTCATGCCCTGAATCTCATGCCCTGAAACACCTGCACTGAAACTCATGCCATGAATCTCATATCCTGAAACTCACGCCCTGAATCACATGCCCTGAAACTCCTGCCCTGAAACTCATGCCCTGAAACTCATGCTCTGAAACTCATGCTCTGAATCTCATGCCCTGAATCTCGTGCCCTGAAACTCCTGCACTGAAACACCTGCCCTGAATCTCATGCCCTGAAACTCATGCCCTGAAACTCATGCCCCGAATATCGTGCCCTGGTACTCCTGCACTGAAACTCATGCCATGAATCTCATATCCTGAAACTCACGCCCTAAATTACATGCCCTGAAACTCCTGCCCTGAAACTCATGCCCTGAAACTCATGCCCTGAAACTCATGCCCTGAATCTCCTGTCCTAAAAATCATGCCCTGAATCTCATGCCCTGAAACTCATGCCCTGAATCTCATGCCCTGAAACTCCTGCGCTCAAACTCATGCACTGAAACTCATGCCCTGAATCTCATGCCTTGAAACTCCTGCCCTCAAACTCATGCACTGAAACTCATGCCCTGAATCTCATGCCCCGAAACACTTGCACTGAAACTCATGCCATGAATCTCATATCCTGAAACTCACGCCTTGAATCACATGCCCTGAAACTCCTGCCCTGAAACTCATGCCCTGAAACTCATGCACTGAAACTCATGCCCTGAATCTCATGCCCTGAAACTCGTGCCCTGAAACTCCTGCACTGAAACACCTGCCCTGAATCTCCTGCCCTGAAAATGAAGCCCTGAATCTCATGCTCTAAAACTCTTGCACTGAATCTCATGCCCTCAAGTTCATGCACTGAAACTCATGCCCTGAATCTCATGCCCTAAAACTCCTGCCCTGAATCATCTGCCCAGAAACTCATGCCCTGAATCTCACGCCCTGAAACTCCTGCTCTGAAACTCATGCACTGAAACTCATGCCCTGAATCACATGCCCTAAAACTCCTGCCCTGAATCATCTGCCCAGAAACTCATGCCCTGAATTACATGCCCTGAAATACCTGCCCTGAATCTCATGCCCTGAAACTCATGCCCTGAAACTCCTGCCCTGAAACTCATGCCCTGAAACTCATGCCCTGAAACTCATGCCCTGAAACTCCTGTCCTGAAACTCATGCCCTGAATCTCATGCCCTGAATCTCATGCCCTGAAACTCAAGCCCTGAATCTCATGCCCTGAAACTCATGCCCTAATTCACATACCCTGAAACTCCTGCCCTGAAACTCATGCACTCAAACTCATGCCCTATATCACATGCCCTAAAACTCCTGCCCTGAAACTCATGCCCTGAATCTCATGCCCTGAAACTCATGCTCTAAATCACATACCCTGAAACTCCTGCCCTGAAACTCATGCACTCAAACTCATGCCCTATATCACATGCCCTAAAACTCCTGCCCTGAAACTCATGCCCTGAAACTCATGCACTGAAACTCATGCCCTGAATCACATGCACTAAAATTCCTGCCCTGAATCATCTGCCCAGAAACTCATGCCCTGAATTACATGCCCTGAAATACCTGCCCTGAATCTCATGCCCTGAAACTCATGCCCTGAATCTCATGCCCTGAATCTCATGCTCTGAAACTCGTGCACTGAATCTCATGCCCTCAAGTTCCTGCACTGAAACTCATGCCCTGAATCTCATGCCCTGAAACTCATGCCCTGAACCTCATGCCCTGAAACTCAAGCCCTGAATCTCATGCCCTGAAACTCATGCTCTAAATCACATACCCTGAAACTCCTGCCCTGAAACTCATGCACTGAAACTCATGCCCTGAATCACATGCCCTAAAACTCATGCCCTGAATCATCTGCCCAGAAACTCATGCCCTGAATTACATGCCATGAAATACCTGCCCTGAATCTCATGCCCTGAAACTCATGCCCTGAATCTCATGCCCTGAAACTCCTGCCCTCAAAATCATGCACTGAAACTCATGCCCTGAATCTCATGCCTTGAAACTCCTGCCCTCAAACTCATGCACTGAAACTCATGCCCTGAATCACATGCCCTAAAACTCCTGCCCTGAATCATCTGCCCAGAAACTCATGCCCTGAATTATATGCCCTGAAATACCTGCCCTGAATCTCATGCCCTGAAACTCATGCCCTGAATCTCTTGCCCTGAAACTCCTGCACTGAAACTCATGCACTGAAACTAATGCCCTGAATCACATGCCCTAAAACTCCTGCCCTGAATCATCTGCCCAGAAAATCATGCCCTGAATTACATGCCCTGAAACTCCTGCCCTGAAACTCCTGCACTGAAACTCATGCCATGAATCTCATATCCTGAAACTCACGCCCTGAATTACATGCCCTGAAACTCCTGCCCTGAAACTCATGCCCTGAAATTCATGCCCTGAATCTCATGCCCTGAAACTCCTGCACTGAAACACCTGCCCTGAATCTCCTGCCCTGAAACTCATGCCCTGAATCTCATGACCTGAATCTCATGCTTTGAAACTCGTGCACTGAATCTCATGACCTCAAGTTCCTGCACTGAAACTCATGCCCTGAATCTCATGTCCTGAAACTCCTGCCCTGAATCACCTACCCTGAAACTCATGCCCTGAATCTCATGCCCTGAAACTCCTGCACTGAAACTCATGCCATGAATCTCATATCCTGAAACTCACGCCCTGAATCACATGCCCTGAAACTCCTGCCCTGAAACTCATGCCCTGAAACTCATGCCCTGATACTCTTGCCCTGAATCTCCTGTCCTAAAACTCATGCCCTGAATCTCATGCCCTGAAACTCCTGCACTGAAACACCTGCCCTGAATCTCCTGCCATGAAACTCATGCCCTGAATCTCATGCCCTGAATCTCACGCTCTGAATCTCGTGCACTGAATCTCATGACCTCAAGTTCCTGCACTGAAACTCATGCCCTGAATCACATGCCCTAAAACTCCTGCCCTGAATCATCTGCCCAGAAACTCATGCCCTGAATTACATGCCCTGAAATTCCTGCCCTGAATCTCATGCCCTGAAACTCATGCCCTGAATCTCATGCCCTGAAACTCCTGCCCTCAAACTCATGGAGTGAAACTCATGCCCTGAATCTCATGCCTTGAAACTCCTGTCCTGAATCACCTGCACAGATCTCATGCCATGAATCTCATATCCTGAAATTTACTCCCTGAATCACATGCCCTGAAACTCCTGCCCTGAAACTCCTGCACTGAAACACCTGCCCTGAATCTCATGCCCTGAAACTCATGCCCTGAACTTCATGCCCTGAAACTCAATCCCTGAATCTCATGCCCTGAAAATCATGTCCTGAAACTCATGCCCTGAATCACATGCCCTAAAACTCCTGCCCTGAATCAGCTGCCCAGAAACTCATGCCCTGAATTACATGCCCTGAAATACCTGCCCTGAATCTCATGCCCTGAAACTCATGCCCTGAATCTCATGCCCTGAAACTCCTGCCCTCAAACTCATGCACTGAAACTCATGCCCTGAAACTCCTGCACTGAAACTCATGCCATGAATCTCATATCCTGAAACTCATGCCCTGAATCTCATGCCCAGAAAATCATGCCCTGAAACTCAAGCCCTGAATCTCATGCACTGAAACTCATGCCCTAAATCTCATACCCTGAATCTCCTGCCCTGAAACTCATGCACTGAAACTCATGCCCTGAATCACATGCCCTAAAACTCCTGCCCTGAATCATCTGCCCAGAAACTCATGCCCTGAATTACATGCCCTGAAATTCCTGCCCTGAATCTCATGCCCTGAAACTCATGCCCTGAATCTCATGCCCTGAAACTCCTGCCCTCAAACTCATGCAGTGAAACTCAAGCCCTGAATTTCATGCCTTGAAACTCCTGTCCTGAATCTCATGCCCTGAAACTCATGCCCTGAATCTCATGCCCTGAAACTCCTGCACTGAAACTCATGCCATGAATCTCATATCCTGAAACTCACGCCCTGAATTACATGCCCTGAAACTCCTGCCTTGAAACGCATGACCTGAAACTCATTCCCTGAATCTCCTGTCCTAAAACTCATGCCCTGAATCTCATGCCCTGAATCTCATGCCCTGAAACTCCTGCACTGAAACACCTGCCCTGAATCTCCTGCTTTGAAACTCATGCCCTGAATCTCATGCCCTGAATCTCACGCTCTGAAACTCGTGCACTGAATCTCATGACCTCAAGGTCCTGCACTGAAACTCATGCCCTGAATCTCATGTCCTGAAACTCCTGCCCTGAATCACCTACCCTGAAACTCATGCCCTGAATCTCATGCGCTGAAACTCCTGCACTGAAACTCATGCCATGAATCTCATATCCTGAAACTCACGCCCTGAATCACATGCCCTGAAACTCCTGCCCTGAAACTCATGCCCTGAAACTCATGCCCTGAATCTCCTGTCCTGAAACTCATGCCCTGAATCTCATGCCCTGAATCTCATGCCCTGAAACTCCTGCACTGAAACACCTGCCCTGAATCTCCTGCCCTGAAAATCATGCCCTGAATCTCATGCCCTGAATCTCATGCTCTGAAACTCGTGCACTGAATCTCATGCCCTCAAGTTCCTGCACTGAAACTCATGCCCTGAATCTCATGCCCTGAAACTCATGCCCTGAACCTCATGCCCTGAAACTCAAGCCCTGAATCTCATGCCCTGAAACTCATGCCCTAAATCACATACCCTGAAACTAATGCCCTGAAACTCATGCCCTGAATCACATGCCCTAAAATTCCTGCCCTGAATCATCTGCCCAGAAACTCATGCCCTAAATTACATGCCCTGAAATACCTACCCTGAATCTCATGCCCTGAAACTCCTGCACTGAAACACCTGCCCTGAATCTCCTGCCTTGAAAATCATGCCCTGAATCTCATGCCCTGAATCTCATGCTCTGAAACTCGTGCACTGAATCTCATGCCCTCAAGTTCCTGCACTGAAACTCATGCCCTGAATCTCATGCCCTGAAATCATGCCCTGAATCTCATGCCCTGAAACTCAAGCCCTGAATCTCATGCCCTGAAACTCATGCCCTAAATCACATACCCTGAAACTCCTGCCCTGAAACTCATGCACTGAATCTCATGCCCTGAACCACATGCCCTAAAACTAATGCCCTGAATCATCTGCCCAGAAACTCATGCCCTGAATTACATGCCCTGAAATACCTGCCCTGAATCTCATGCCCTGAAACTCATGCCCTGAATCTCATGCCCTGAAACTCCTGCCCTCAAACTCATGCACTGAAACTCATGCCTTTAATCTCATGCCTTGAAACTCCTGCCCTCAAATTCATGCACTGAAACTCATGCCCTGAATCTCATCCCCTGAAACACCTGCACTGAATATCATGCCATGAATCCCATATCCTGAAACTGACGCCTTGAATCACATGCCCTGAAACTCCTGCCCTGAAACTCATGCCCTGAAACTCATGCCCTGAATCTTATGCTCTAAAACTCGTGCACTGAATCTCATGCCCTCAATTAACTGCACTGAAACTCATGCCCAAAAATCTCATGCCCTGAAACTCATGCCCTGAACCTCATGCCCTGAAACTCAAGCCCTGAATCTCATGCCCTGAAACTCTTGCCCAAAATCACAAACCCTGAAACTCCTGCCCTGAAACTCATGCACTGAACCTCATGCCCTGAATCACATGCCCTAAAACTCCTGCCCTGAATCATCTGCCCAGAAACTCATGCCCTGAATTACATGCCCTGAAATACCTGCCCTGAATCTCATGCCCTGAAATTCATGCCCTGAATCTCATGCCCTGAAACTCCTGCACTGAATCATCTGCCCAGAAACTCATGCCCTGAATCACATGCCCTAAAACTCCTGCCCTGAATCAGCTGCCCAGAAACTCATGCCCTGAATTACATGCCCTGAAATATCTGCCCTGAATCTCATACCCTGAAACTCATGCCCTAAATCTCATGCCCTGAAACTCCTGCCCTCAAACTCATGCACTGAAACTCATGCCCTGAATCTCATGCCTTGAAACTCATGCCCTCAAACTTATGCACTGAAACTCATGCCCTGAATCTCCTGCAGTGAAACTCATGCCATGAATCTCATATCCTGAAACTCATGCCCTGAATCTCATGCCCTGAATCTCATGCCCAGAAACTCCTGCACTGAAACACCTGCCCTGAATCTCCTGCCCTGAAAATCATGCCCTGAAACTCAAGCCCTGAATCTCATGCACTGAAACTCATGCCCTAAATCTCATACCGTGAATCTCCTGCCCTGAAACTCATGCACTGAAACTCATGCCCTGAATCACATGCCCTAAAACTCCTGCCCTGAATCATCTGCCCAGAAACTCATGCCCTGAATTACATGCCCTGAAATTCCTGCCCTGAATCACATGCCCTAAAACTCCTGCCCTGAAACTCATGCCCTGAATCTCATGCCCTGAAACTCATGCTCTAAATCACATACCCTGAAACTACTGCCCTGAAACTCATGCACTGAAACTCATGCCCTGAATCACATGCACTAAAATTCCTGCCCTGAATCATCTGCCCAGAAACTCATGCCCTGAATTACATGCCCTGAAATACCTGCCCTGAATCTCATGCCCTGAAACTCATGCCCTGAATCTCATGCCCTGAATCTCATGCTCTGAAACTCGTGCACTGAATCTCATGCCCTCAAGTTCCTACACTGAAACTCATGCCCTGAATCTCATGCCCTGAAACTCATGCCCTGAACCTCATGCCCTGAAACTCATGCCCTGAATCTCATGCCCTGAAACACCTGCACTGAAACTCATGCCATGAATCTCATATCCTGAAACTCACGCCCTGAATCACATGCCCTGAAACTCCTGCCCTGAAACTCATGCCCTGAAACTCATGCTCTGAAACTCATGCTCTGAATCTCATGCCCTGAATCTCGTGCCCTGAAACTCCTGCACTGAAACACCTGCCCTGAATCTCATGCCCTGAAACTCATGCCCTGAAACTCATGCCCCGAATATCGTGCCCTGGTACTCCTGCACTGAAACTCATGCCATGAATCTCATATCCTGAAACTCACGCCCTAAATTACATGCCCTGAAACTCCTGCCCTGAAACTCATGCCCTGAAACTCATGCCCTGAAACTCATGCCCTGAATCTCCTGTCCTAAAAATCATGCCCTGAATCTCATGCCCTGAAACTCATGCCCTGAATCTCATGCCCTGAAACTCCTGCGCTCAAACTCATGCACTGAAACTCATGCCCTGAATCTCATGCCTTGAAACTCCTGCCCTCAAACTCATGCACTGAAACTCATGCCCTGAATCTCATGCCCCGAAACACTTGCACTGAAACTCATGCCATGAATCTCATATCCTGAAACTCACGCCTTGAATCACATGCCCTGAAACTCCTGCCCTGAAACTCATGCCCTGAAACTCATGCACTGAAACTCATGCCCTGAATCTCATGCCCTGAAACTCGTGCCCTGAAACTCCTGCACTGAAACACCTGCCCTGAATCTCCTGCCCTGAAAATGAAGCCCTGAATCTCATGCTCTAAAACTCTTGCACTGAATCTCATGCCCTCAAGTTCATGCACTGAAACTCATGCCCTGAATCTCATGCCCTGAAACTCATGCCCTGAACCTCATGCCCTGAAACTCAAGCCCTGAATCTCATGCCCTGAATGTCTTGCCCTAAATCACATACCCTGAAACTCCTGCCCTGAATCATCTGCCCAGAAACTCATGCCCTGAATCTCATGCCCTAAAACTCCTGCCCTGAATCATCTGCCCAGAAACTCATGCCCTGAATCTCACGCCCTGAAACTCCTGCTCTGAAACTCATGCACTGAAACTCATGCCCTGAATCACATGCCCTAAAACTCCTGCCCTGAATCATCTGCCCAGAAACTCATGCCCTGAATTACATGCCCTGAAATACCTGCCCTGAATCTCATGCCCTGAAACTCATGCCTGAAACTCCTGCCCTGAAACTCATGCCCTGAAACTCATGCCCTGAAACTCATGCCCTGAAACTCCTGTCCTGAAACTCATGCCCTGAATCTCATGCCCTGAATCTCATGCCCTGAAACTCAAGCCCTGAATCTCATGCCCTGAAACTCATGCCCTAATTCACATACCCTGAAACTCCTGCCCTGAAACTCATGCACTCAAACTCATGCCCTATATCACATGCCCTAAAACTCCTGCCCTGAAACTCATGCCCTGAATCTCATGCCCTGAAACTCATGCTCTAAATCACATACCCTGAAACTCCTGCCCTGAAACTCATGCACTCAAACTCATGCCCTATATCACATGCCCTAAAACTCCTGCCCTGAAACTCATGCCCTGAAACTCATGCACTGAAACTCATGCCCTGAATCACATGCACTAAAATTCCTGCCCTGAATCATCTGCCCAGAAACTCATGCCCTGAATTACATGCCCTGAAATACCTGCCCTGAATCTCATGCCCTGAAACTCATGCCCTGAATCTCATGCCCTGAATCTCATGCTCTGAAACTCGTGCACTGAATCTCATGCCCTCAAGTTCCTGCACTGAAACTCATGCCCTGAATCTCATGCCCTGAAACTCATGCCCTGAACCTCATGCCCTGAAACTCAAGCCCTGAATCTCATGCCCTGAAACTCATGCTCTAAATCACATACCCTGAAACTCCTGCCCTGAAACTCATGCACTGAAACTCATGCCCTGAATCACATGCCCTAAAACTCATGCCCTGAATCATCTGCCCAGAAACTCATGCCCTGAATTACATGCCATGAAATACCTGCCCTGAATCTCATGCCCTGAAACTCATGCCCTGAATCTCATGCCCTGAAACTCCTGCCCTCAAACTCATGCACTGAAACTCATGCCCTGAATCTCATGCCTTGAAACTCCTGCCCTCAAACTCATGCACTGAAACTCATGCCCTGAATCACATGCCCTAAAACTCCTGCCCTGAATCATCTGCCCAGAAACTCATGCCCTGAATTATATGCCCTGAAATACCTGCCCTGAATCTCATGCCCTGAAACTCATGCCCTGAATCTCTTGCCCTGAAACTCCTGCACTGAAACTCATGCACTGAAACTAATGCCCTGAATCACATGCCCTAAAACTCCTGCCCTGAATCATCTGCCCAGAAAATCATGCCCTGAATTACATGCCCTGAAACTCCTGCCCTGAAACTCCTGCACTGAAACTCATGCCATGAATCTCATATCCTGAAACTCACGCCCTGAATTACATGCCCTGAAACTCCTGCCCTGAAACTCATGCCCTGAAATTCATGCCCTGAATCTCATGCCCTGAAACTCCTGCACTGAAACACCTGCCCTGAATCTCCTGCCCTGAAACTCATGCCCTGAATCTCATGACCTGAATCTCATGCTTTGAAACTCGTGCACTGAATCTCATGACCTCAAGTTCCTGCACTGAAACTCATGCCCTGAATCTCATGTCCTGAAACTCCTGCCCTGAATCACCTACCCTGAAACTCATGCCCTGAATCTCATGCCCTGAAACTCCTGCACTGAAACTCATGCCATGAATCTCATATCCTGAAACTCACGCCCTGAATCACATGCCCTGAAACTCCTGCCCTGAAACTCATGCCCTGAAACTCATGCCCTGATACTCTTGCCCTGAATCTCCTGTCCTAAAACTCATGCCCTGAATCTCATGCCCTGAAACTCCTGCACTGAAACACCTGCCCTGAATCTCCTGCCATGAAACTCATGCCCTGAATCTCATGCCCTGAATCTCACGCTCTGAATCTCGTGCACTGAATCTCATGACCTCAAGTTCCTGCACTGAAACTCATGCCCTGAATCACATGCCCTAAAACTCCTGCCCTGAATCATCTGCCCAGAAACTCATGCCCTGAATTACATGCCCTGAAATTCCTGCCCTGAATCTCATGCCCTGAAACTCATGCCCTGAATCTCATGCCCTGAAACTCCTGCCCTCAAACTCATGGAGTGAAACTCATGCCCTGAATCTCATGCCTTGAAACTCCTGTCCTGAATCACCTGCACTGATCTCATGCCATGAATCTCATATCCTGAAATTTACTCCCTGAATCACATGCCCTGAAACTCCTGCCCTGAAACTCCTGCACTGAAACACCTGCCCTGAATCTCATGCCCTGAAACTCATGCCCTGAACTTCATGCCCTGAAACTCAATCCCTGAATCTCATGCCCTGAAAATCATGTCCTGAAACTCATGCCCTGAATCACATGCCCTAAAACTCCTGCCCTGAATCAGCTGCCCAGAAACTCATGCCCTGAATTACATGCCCTGAAATACCTGCCCTGAATCTCATGCCCTGAAACTCATGCCCTGAATCTCATGCCCTGAAACTCCTGCCCTCAAACTCATGCACTGAAACTCATGCCCTGAAACTCCTGCACTGAAACTCATGCCATGAATCTCATATCCTGAAACTCATGCCCTGAATCTCATGCCCAGAAAATCATGCCCTGAAACTCAAGCCCTGAATCTCATGCACTGAAACTCATGCCCTAAATCTCATACCCTGAATCTCCTGCCCTGAAACTCATGCACTGAAACTCATGCCCTGAATCACATGCCCTAAAACTCCTGCCCTGAATCATCTGCCCAGAAACTCATGCCCTGAATTACATGCCCTGAAATTCCTGCCCTGAATCTCATGCCCTGAAACTCATGCCCTGAATCTCATGCCCTGAAACTCCTGCCCTCAAACTCATGCAGTGAAACTCAAGCCCTGAATTTCATGCCTTGAAACTCCTGTCCTGAATCTCATGCCCTGAAACTCATGCCCTGAATCTCATGCCCTGAAACTCCTGCACTGAAACTCATGCCATGAATCTCATATCCTGAAACTCACGCCCTGAATTACATGCCCTGAAACTCCTGCCTTGAAACGCATGACCTGAAACTCATTCCCTGAATCTCCTGTCCTAAAACTCATGCCCTGAATCTCATGCCCTGAATCTCATGCCCTGAAACTCCTGCACTGAAACACCTGCCCTGAATCTCCTGCTTTGAAACTCATGCCCTGAATCTCATGCCCTGAATCTCACGCTCTGAAACTCGTGCACTGAATCTCATGACCTCAAGGTCCTGCACTGAAACTCATGCCCTGAATCTCATGTCCTGAAACTCCTGCCCTGAATCACCTACCCTGAAACTCATGCCCTGAATCTCATGCGCTGAAACTCCTGCACTGAAACTCATGCCATGAATCTCATATCCTGAAACTCACGCCCTGAATCACATGCCCTGAAACTCCTGCCCTGAAACTCATGCCCTGAAACTCATGCCCTGAATCTCCTGTCCTGAAACTCATGCCCTGAATCTCATGCCCTGAATCTCATGCCCTGAAACTCCTGCACTGAAACACCTGCCCTGAATCTCCTGCCCTGAAAATCATGCCCTGAATCTCATGCCCTGAATCTCATGCTCTGAAACTCGTGCACTGAATCTCATGCCCTCAAGTTCCTGCACTGAAACTCATGCCCTGAATCTCATGCCCTGAAACTCATGCCCTGAACCTCATGCCCTGAAACTCAAGCCCTGAATCTCATGCCCTGAAACTCATGCCCTAAATCACATACCCTGAAACTAATGCCCTGAAACTCATGCCCTGAATCACATGCCCTAAAATTCCTGCCCTGAATCATCTGCCCAGAAACTCATGCCCTAAATTACATGCCCTGAAATACCTACCCTGAATCTCATGCCCTGAAACTCCTGCACTGAAACACCTGCCCTGAATCTCCTGCCTTGAAAATCATGCCCTGAATCTCATGCCCTGAATCTCATGCTCTGAAACTCGTGCACTGAATCTCATGCCCTCAAGTTCCTGCACTGAAACTCATGCCCTGAATCTCATGCCCTGAAATCATGCCCTGAATCTCATGCCCTGAAACTCAAGCCCTGAATCTCATGCCCTGAAACTCATGCCCTAAATCACATACCCTGAAACTCCTGCCCTGAAACTCATGCACTGAATCTCATGCCCTGAACCACATGCCCTAAAACTAATGCCCTGAATCATCTGCCCAGAAACTCATGCCCTGAATTACATGCCCTGAAATACCTGCCCTGAATCTCATGCCCTGAAACTCATGCCCTGAATCTCATGCCCTGAAACTCCTGCCCTCAAACTCATGCACTGAAACTCATGCCTTTAATCTCATGCCTTGAAACTCCTGCCCTCAAATTCATGCACTGAAACTCATGCCCTGAATCTCATCCCCTGAAACACCTGCACTGAATATCATGCCATGAATCTCATATCCTGAAACTGACGCCTTGAATCACATGCCCTGAAACTCCTGCCCTGAAACTCATGCCCTGAAACTCATGCCCTGAATCTTATGCTCTAAAACTCGTGCACTGAATCTCATGCCCTCAATTAACTGCACTGAAACTCATGCCCAAAAATCTCATGCCCTGAAACTCATGCCCTGAACCTCATGCCCTGAAACTCAAGCCCTGAATCTCATGCCCTGAAACTCTTGCCCAAAATCACAAACCCTGAAACTCCTGCCCTGAAACTCATGCACTGAACCTCATGCCCTGAATCACATGCCCTAAAACTCCTGCCCTGAATCATCTGCCCAGAAACTCATGCCCTGAATTACATGCCCTGAAATACCTGCCCTGAATCTCATGCCCTGAAATTCATGCCCTGAATCTCATGCCCTGAAACTCCTGCACTGAATCATCTGCCCAGAAACTCATGCCCTGAATCACATGCCCTAAAACTCCTGCCCTGAATCAGCTGCCCAGAAACTCATGCCCTGAATTACATGCCCTGAAATATCTGCCCTGAATCTCATACCCTGAAACTCATGCCCTAAATCTCATGCCCTGAAACTCCTGCCCTCAAACTCATGCACTGAAACTCATGCCCTGAATCTCATGCCTTGAAACTCATGCCCTCAAACTTATGCACTGAAACTCATGCCCTGAATCTCCTGCAGTGAAACTCATGCCATGAATCTCATATCCTGAAACTCATGCCCTGAATCTCATGCCCTGAATCTCATGCCCAGAAACTCCTGCACTGAAACACCTGCCCTGAATCTCCTGCCCTGAAAATCATGCCCTGAAACTCAAGCCCTGAATCTCATGCACTGAAACTCATGCCCTAAATCTCATACCGTGAATCTCCTGCCCTGAAACTCATGCACTGAAACTCATGCCCTGAATCACATGCCCTAAAACTCCTGCCCTGAATCATCTGCCCAGAAACTCATGCCCTGAATTACATGCCCTGAAATTCCTGCCCTGAATCTCATGCCCTGAAACTCATGCCCTGAATCTCATGCCCTGAATCTCACGCTCTGAAACTCGTGCACTGAATCTCATGACCTCAAGGTCCTGCACTGAAACTCATGCCCTGAATCTGATGTCCTGAAACTCCTGCCCTGAACACCTACACTGAAACTCATGCCCTGAATCTCATGCGCTGAAACTCCTGCACTGAAACTCATGCCCTGAAACTCATGCCCTGAATCTCCTGTCCTGAAACTCATGCCCTGAATCTCATGCCCTGAATCTCATGCCCTGAAACTCCTGCACTGAAACACCTGCCCTGAATCTCCTGCCCTGAAAATCATGCCCTGAATCTCATGCCCTGAATCTCATGCTCTGAAACTCGTGCACTGAATCTCATGCCCTCAAGTTCCTGCACTGAAACTCATGCCCTGAATCTCATGCCCTGAAACTCATGCCCTGAACCTCATGCCCTGAAACTCAAGCCCTGAATCTCATGCCCTGAAACTCATGCCCTAAATCACATACCCTGAAACTAATGCCCTGAAACTCATGCACTGAAACTCATGCCCTGAATCACATGCCCTAAAATTCCTGCCCTGAATCATCTGCCCAGAAACTCATGCCCTAAATTACATGCCCTGAAATACCTACCCTGAATCTCATGCCCTGAAACTCATGCCCTGAATCTCATGCCCTGAATCTCATGCCCTGAAACTCCTGCACTGAAATACCTGCCCTGAATCTCCTGCCTTGAAAATCATGCCCTGAATCTCATGCTCTGAAACTCGTGCACTGAATCTCATGCCCTCAAGTTCCTGCACTGAAACTCATGCCCTGAATCCCATGCCCTGAAACTCATGCCCTGAATCTCATGCCCTGAAACTCAAGCCCTGAATCTCATGCCCTGAAACTCATGCCCTAAATCACATACCCTGAAACTCCTGCCCTGAAACTCATGCACTGAATCTCATGCCCTGAACAACATGCCCTAAAACTAATGCCCTGAATCATCTGCCCAGAAACTCATGCCCTGAATTACATGCCCTGAAATACCTGCCCTGAATCTCATGCCCTGAAACTCATGCCCTGAATCTCATGCCCTGAAACTCCTGCCCTCAAACTCATGCACTGAAACTCATGCCTTTAATCTCACGCCTTGAAACTCCTGCCCTCAAATTCATGCACTGAAACTCATGCCCTGAATCTCATCCCCTGAAACACCTGCACTGAATCTCATGCCATGAATCTCATATCCTGAAACTGACGCCTTGAATCACATGCCCTGAAACTCCTGCCCTGAAACTCATGCCCTGAAACTCATGCCCTGAATCTCATGCCCTGAATCTCGTGCCCTGAAACTCCTGCACTTAAACACCTGCCCTGAATCTCCTGCCCTGAAAATCATGCCCTGAATCTCATGCTCTAAAACTCGTGCACTGAATCTCATGCCCTCAATTAACTGCACTGAAACTCATGCCCAAAAATCTCATGCCCTGAAACTCATGCCCTGAACCTCATGCCCTGAAACTCAAGCCCTGAATCTCATGCCCTGAAACTCTTGCCTAAATCAGATACCCTGAAACTCCTGCCCTGAATCATCTGCCCAGAAACTCATGCCCTGAATTACATGCCCTGAAATACCTGCCCTGAATCTCATGCCCTGAAATTCATGCCCTGAATCTCATGCCCTGAAACTCCTGCACTGAAACTCATGCCCTGAAACTCATGCCCTGAATCACATGCCCTAAAACTCCTGCCCTGAATCAGCTGCCCAGAAACTCATGCCCTGAATTACATGCCCTGAAATATCTGCCCTGAATCTCATGCCCTGAAACTCATGCCCTAAATCTCATGCCCTGAAACTCCTGCCCTCAAACTCATGCACTGAAACTCATGCCCTGAATCTCATGCCTTGAAACTCCTGCCCTCAAACTTATGCACTGAAACTCATGCCCTGAATCTCCTGCAGTGAAACTCATGCCATGAATCTCATATCCTGAAACTCATGCCCTGAATCTCATGCCCTGAATCTCATGCCCAGAAACTCCTGCACTGAAACACCTGCCCTGAATCTCCTGCCCTGAAAATCATGCCCTGAAACTCAAGCCCTGAATCTCATGCACTGAAACTCATGCCCTAAATCTCATACCCTGAATCTCCTGCCCTGAAACTCATGCACTGAAACTCATGCCCTGAATCACATGCCCTAAAACTCCTGCCCTGAATCATCTGCCCAGAAACTCATGCCCTGAATTACATGCCCTGAAATTCCTGTCCTGAATCTCATGCCCTGAAACTCATGCCCTGAATCTCATGCCCTGAAACTCCTGCCCTCAAACTCATGCAGTGAAACTCAAGCCCTGAATTTCATGCCTTGAAACTCCTGTCCTGAATCTCATGCCCTGAAACTCATGCCCTGAATCTCATGCCCTGAAACTCCTGCACTGAAACTCATGCCATGAATCTCATATCCTGAAACTCACGCCCTGAATTACATGCCCTGAAACTCCTGCCTTGAAACGCTTGCCCTGAAACTCATTCCCTGAATCTCCTGTCCTAAAACTCATGCCCTGAATCTCATGCCCTGAATCTCATGCCCTGAAACTCCTGCACTGAAACACCTGCCCTGAATCTCCTGCTTTGAAACTCATGCCCTGAATCTCATGCCCTGAATCTCACACTCTGAAACTCGTGCACTGAATCTCATGACCTCAAGGTCCTGCACTGAAACTCATGCCCTGAATCTCATGTCCTGAAACTCCTGCCCTGAATCACCTACCGTGAAACTCATGCCCTGAATCTCATGCCCTGAAACTCCTGGACTTAAACTCATGCCATGAATCTCATATCCTGAAACTCACGCCCTGAATCACATGCCCTGAAACTCATGCCATGAATCTCATATCCTGAAACTCATGCCCTGAATCTCATGCCCTGAATCTCATGCCCAGAAACTCCTGCACTGAAACACCTGCCCTGAATCTCCTGCCCTGAAAATCATGCCCTGAAACTCAAGCCCTGAATCTCCTGCCCTGAAACTCATGCACTGAAACTCATGCCCTGAAACTCCTGCCCTCAAACTCATGCAGTGAAACTCAAGCCCTGAATTTCATGCCTTGAAACTCCTGTCCTGAATCTCATGCCCTGAAACTCATGCCCTGAATATCATGCCCTGAAACTCCTGCACTGAAACTCATGCCATGAATCTCATATCCTGAAACTCACGCCCTGAATTACATACCCTGAAACTCCTGCCTTGAAACGCATGTCCTGAAACTCATTCCCTGAATCTCCTTTCCTAAAACTCATGCCCTGAATCTCATGCCCTGAATCTCATGCCCTGAAATTCCTGCACTGAAACTCATGCCCTGAATCTCATGCCCTGAATCTCATGCTCTGAAATTCGTGCACTGAATCTCATGCCCTCAAGTTCCTGCACTGAAACTCATGCCCTGAATCTCATGCCCTGAAACTCATGCCCTGAACCTCATGCTCTGAAACTCAAGCCCTGAATCTCATGCCCTGAAACTCATGCCCTAAATCACATACCCTGAAACTCCTGCCCTGAAACTCATGCACTGAATCTCATGCCCTGAACCACATGCCCTAAAACTAATGCCCTGAATCACCTGCCCAGAAACTCATGCCCTGAATTACATGCCCTGAAACACCTACCCTGAATCTCATGCCATGAAACTCACGCCCTGAATCACATGCCCTGAAACTCCTGCCCTGAAACTCATGCCCTGAAACTCATGCCCTGAAACTCATGCCCTGAATCTCCTGTCCTGAAACTCATGCCCTGAATCTCATGCCCTGAATCTCATGCCCTGAAACTCCTGCACTGAAACACCTGCCCTGAATCTCCTGCCCTGAAAATGAAGCCCTGAATCTCATGCTCTAAAACTCGTGCACTGAATCTCATGCCCTCAATTAACAGCACTGAAACTCATGCCCTGAATCTCATGCCCTGAAACTCATGCCCTGAACCTCATGCCCTGAAACTCAAGCCCTGAATCTCATGCCCTGAAACTCTTGCCCTAAATCACATACCCTGAAACTCCTGCCCTGAAACTCATGCACTGAAACTCATGCCCTGAATCATCTGCCCAGAAACTCATGCCCTGAATTACATGCCCTGAAATACCTGCCCTGAATCTCATGCCCTGAAATTCATGCCCTGAATCTCATGCCCTGAAACTCCTGCACTGAAACTCATGCCCTGAAACTCATGCCCTGAATCACATGCCCTAAAACTCCTGCCCTGAATCAGCTGCCCAGAAACTCATGCCCTGAATTACATGCCCTGAAATATCTGCCCTGAATCTCATGCCCTGAAACTCATGCCCTAAATCTCATGCCCTGAAACTCCTGCCCTCAAACTCATGCACTGAAACTCATGCCCTGAATCTCATGCCTTGAAACTCCTGCCCTCAAACTTATGCACTGAAACTCATGCCCTGAATCTCCTGCAGTGAAACTCATGCCATGAATCTCATATCCTGAAACTCATGCCCTGAATCTCATGCCCTGAATCTCATGCCCAGAAACTCCTGCACTGAAACACCTGCCCTGAATCTCCTGCCCTGAAAATCATGCCCTGAAACTCAAGCCCTGAATCTCATGCACTGAAACTCATGCCCTAAATCTCATACCCTGAATCTCCTGCCCTGAAACTCATGCACTGAAACTCATGCCCTGAATCACATGCCCTAAAACTCCTGCCCTGAATCATCTGCCCAGAAACTCATGCCCTGAATTACATGCCCTGAAATTCCTGTCCTGAATCTGATGCCCTGAAACTCATGCCCTGAAACTCCTGCCCTCAAACTCATGCAGTGAAACTCAAGCCCTGAATTTCATGCCTTGAAACTCCTGTCCTGAATCTCATGCCCTGAAACTCATGCCCTGAATCTCATGCCCTGAAACTCCTGCACTGAAACTCATGCCATGAATCTCATATCCTGAAACTCACGCCCTGAATTACATGCCCTGAAACTCCTGCCTTGAAACGCTTGCCCTGAAACTCATTCCCTGAATCTCCTGTCCTAAAACTCATGCCCTGAATCTCATGCCCTGAATCTCATGCCCTGAAACTCCTGCACTGAAACACCTGCCCTGAATCTCCTGCTTTGAAACTCATGCCCTGAATCTCATGCCCTGAATCTCACACTCTGAAACTCGTGCACTGAATCTCATGACCTCAAGGTCCTGCACTGAAACTCATGCCCTGAATCTCATGTCCTGAAACTCCTGCCCTGAATCACCTACCGTGAAACTCATGCCCTGAATCTCATGCCCTGAAACTCCTGGACTTAAACTCATGCCATGAATCTCATATCCTGAAACTCACGCCCTGAATCACATGCCCTGAAACTCATGCCATGAATCTCATATCCTGAAACTCATGCCCTGAATCTCATGCCCTGAATCTCATGCCCAGAAACTCCTGCACTGAAACACCTGCCCTGAATCTCCTGCCCTGAAAATCATGCCCTGAAACTCAAGCCCTGAATCTCCTGCGTTGAAACTCATGCATTGAAACTCATGCCCTGAAACTCCTGCCCTCAAACTCATGCAGTGAAACTCAAGCCCTGAATTTCATGCCTTGAAACTCCTGTCCTGAATCTCATGCCCTGAAACTCATGCCCTGAATATCATGCCCTGAAACTCCTGCACTGAAACTCATGCCATGAATCTCATATCCTGAAACTCACGCCCTGAATTACATACCCTGAAACTCCTGCCTTGAAACGCATGTCCTGAAACTCATTCCCTGAATCTCCTTTCCTAAAACTCATGCCCTGAATCTCATGCCCTGAATCTCATGCCCTGAAATTCCTGCACTGAAACTCATGCCCTGAATCTCATGCCCTGAATCTCATGCTCTGAAATTCGTGCACTGAATCTCATGCCCTCAAGTTCCTGCACTGAAACTCATGCCCTGAATCTCATGCCCTGAAACTCATGCCCTGAACCTCATGCTCTGAAACTCAAGCCCTGAATCTCATGCCCTGAAACTCATGCCCTAAATCACATACCCTGAAACTCCTGCCCTGAAACTCATGCACTGAATCTCATGCCCTGAACCACATGCCCTAAAACTAATGCCCTGAATCACCTGCCCAGAAACTCATGCCCTGAATTACATGCCCTGAAACACCTACCCTGAATCTCATGCCATGAAACTCACGCCCTGAATCACATGCCCTGAAACTCCTGCCCTGAAACTCATGCCCTGAAACTCATGCCCTGAAACTCATGCCCTGAATCTCCTGTCCTGAAACTCATGCCTGAATCTCATGCCCTGAATCTCATGCCCTGAAACTCCTGCACTGAAACACCTGCCCTGAATCTCCTGCCCTGAAAATGAAGCCCTGAATCTCATGCTCTAAAACTCGTGCACTGAATCTCATGCCCTCAATTAACAGCACTGAAACTCATGCCCTGAATCTCATGCCTGAAACTCATGCCCTGAACCTCATGCCCTGAAACTCAAGCCCTGAATCTCATGCCCTGAAACTCTTGCCCTAAATCACATACCCTGAAACTCCTGCCCTGAAACTCATGCACTGAAACTCATGCCCTGAATCACATGCCCTAAAACTCCTGCCCTGAATCATCTGCCCAGAAACTCATGCCCTGAATTACATGCCCTGAAATACCTGCCCTGAATCTCATGCCCTGAAATCATGCCCTGAATCTCATGCCCTGAAACTCCTGCACTGAAACTCATGCCCTGAAACTCATGCCCTGAATCACATGCCCTAAAATTCCTGCCCTGAATCAGATGCCCAGAAACTCATGCCCTGAATTACATGCCCTGAAATATCTGCCCTGAATCTCATGCACTGAAACTCACGCCCTGAATTACATGCCCTGAAACTCCTGCCCTCAAACTCATGCACTGAAACTCATGCCCTGAATCTCATGCCTTGAAACTCCTGCCCTCAAACTTATGCACTGAAACTCATGCCCTGAATCTCCTGCACTGAAACTCATGCCATGAATCTCATATCCTGAAACTCATGCCCTGAATCTCATGCCCTGAATCTCATGCCAGAAACTCCTGCACTGAAACACCTGCCCTGAATCTCCTGCCCTGAAAATCATGCCCTGAAACTCAAGCCCTGAATCTCATGCACTGAAACTCATGCCCTAAATCTCATACCCTGAATCTCCTGCCCTGAAACTCATGCACTGAAACTCATGCCCTGAATCACATGCCCTAAAACTCCTGCCCTGAATCATCTGCCCAGAAACTCATGGCCTGAATTACATGCCCTGAAATTCCTGCCCTGAATCTCATGCCCTGAAACTCATGCCCTGAATCTCATGCCCTGAAACTCCTGCCCTCAAGCTCATGCAGTGAAACTCAAGCCCTGAATTTCATGCCTTGAAACTCCTGTCCTGAATCTCATGCCCTGAAACTCATGCCTGAATCTCATCCCCTGAAACTCCTGCACTGAAACTCATGCCATGAATCTCATATCCTGAAACTCACGCCCTGAATTTCATACCCTGAAACTCCTGCCTTGAAACGCATGCCCTGAAACTCATTCCCTGAATCTCCTGTCCTAAAACTCATGCCCTGAATCTCATGCCCTGAATCTCATGCCCTGAAATTCCTGCACTGAAACACCTGCCCTGAATCTCCTGCCCTGAAACTCATGCCCAGAATCTCATGCCCTGAATCTCATGCTCTGAAACTCGTGCACTGAATCTCATGCCCTCAAGTTCCTGCACTGAAACTCATGCCCTGAATCTCATGCCCTGAAACTCATGCCCTGAACCTCATGCCCTGAAACTCAAGCCCTGAATCTCATGCCCTGAAACTCATGCCCTAAATCACATACCCTGAAACTCCTGCCCTGAAACTCATGCACTGAATCTCATGCCCTGATCCACATGCCCTAAAACTAATGCCCTGAATCATCTGCCAGAAACTCATGCCCTGAATTACATGCCCTGAAATACCTGCCCTGAATCTCATGCCCTGAAACTCATGCCCTGAATCTCATGCCCTGAAACTCCTGCCCTCAAACTCATGCACTGAAACTCATGCCCTGAATCTCATGCCTTGAAACTCCTGCCCTCAAATTCATGCACTGAAACTCATGCCCTGAATCTCATGCCCTGAAACACCTGCACTGAATCTCATGCCCTGAAACTCATGCCCTGAATCTCATGCCCTGAATCTCGTGCCCTGAAACTCCTGCACTGAAACACCTGCCCTGAATCTCCTGCCCTGAAAATGAAGCCCTGAATCTCATGCTCTAAAGCTCGTGCACTGAATCTCATGCACTCAATTAACTGCACTGAAACTCATGCCCTGAATCTCATGCCCTGAAACTCATGCCCTGAACCTCATGCCCTGAACCTCAAGCCCTGAATCTCATGCCCTGAAACTCTTGCCCTAAATCACATACCCTGAAACTCCTGCCCTGAAACTCATGCACTGAAACTCATGCCCTGAATCACATGCCCTAAAACTCCTGCCCTGAATCATCTGCCCAGAAACTCATGCCCTGAATTACATGCCTGAAATACCTGCCCTGAATCTCATGCCCTGAAACTCATGCCCTGAATCTCATGCCCTGAAACTCCTGCACTGAAACTCATGCACTGAAACTCATGCCCTGAATCTCATGCCCTAAAACTCCTTCCCTGAATCTTCTGCCCAGATACTCATGCCCTGAATTACATGCCCTGAAATACCTGCCCTCAATCTCATGCCCTGAAACTCACGCCCTGAATCTCATGCCCTGAAACTCCTGCACTGAAACTCATGCCATGAATCTCATATCCTGAAACTCACGCCCTGAATTACATGCCCTGAAACTCCTGCACTGAAGCACCTGCCCTGAATCTCCTGCCCTGAAACTCATGCCTGAATCTCATGCCCGGAATCTCATGCTGTGAAACTCGTGCACTGAATCTCATGACCTCAAGTTCCTGCACTGAAACTCTTGCCCTGAATCTCATGTACTGAAACACCTGCCCTGAATCACCTACCCTGAAACTCATGCCCTGAATCTCATGCCCTGAAACTCCTGCCCTGAAACTCATGCCCTGAAACTCATGCACTGAAACTCATGCCCTGAAACTCCTGTCCTGAAACTCATGCCCTGAATCGCATGCCCTGAATCTCATGCCCTGAAACTCAAGCCCTGAATCTCATGCCCTGAACTCATGCCCTAATTCACATACCCTGAAACTCCTGCCCTGAAACTCATGCACTCAAACTCATGCCCTGAATCACATGCCCTAAAACTCCTGCCCTGAAACTCATGCCCTGAATCTCATGCCCTGAAACTCATGCTCTAAATCACATACCCTGAAACTACTGCCCTGAAACTCATGCACTGAAACTCATGCCCTGAATCACATGCACTAAAATTTCTGCCCTGAATCATCTGCCCAGAAACTCATGCCCTGAATTACATGCCCTGAAATACCTGCCCTGAATCTCATGCCCTGAAACTCATGCCCTGAATCTCATGCTCTGAAACTCGTGCACTGAATCTCATGCCCTCAAGTTCCTGCACTGAAACTCATGCCCTGAATCTCATGCCCTGAAACACATGCCCTGAACCTCATGCCCTGAAACTCAAGCCCTGAATCTCATGCCCTGAAACTCATGCTCTAAATCACATACCCTGAAACTCCTGCCCTGAAACTCATGCACTGAAACTCATGCCCTGAATCACATGCCCTAAAACTCATGCCCTGAATCATCTGCCCAGAAACTCATTCCCTGAATTACATGCCCTGAAATACCTGCCCAGAATCTCATGCCCTGAAACTCATGCCCTGAATCTCATGCCCTGAAACTCCTGCCCTCAAACTCATGCACTGAAACTCATGCCCTGAATCTCATGCCTTGAAACTCCTGCCCTCAAACTCATGCACTGAAACTCATGCCCTGAATCTCATGCCCTGAAACACCTGCACTGAAACTCATGCCATGAATCTCATGCCCTGAATCTCGTGCCCTGAAACTCCTGCACTGAAACACCTGCCCTGAATCTCATGCCCTGAAACTCATGCCCCGAATCTCGTGCCCTGGTACTCCTGCACTGAAACTCATGCCATGAATCTCATATCCTGAAACTCACGCCCTGAATTACATGCCCTGAAACTCCTGCCCTGAAACTCATGCCCTGAAACTCATGCCCTGAAACTCATGCCCTGAAACTCATGCCCTGAATCTCCTGTCCTAAAAATCATGCCCTGAATCTCATGCCCTGAAACTAATGCCCTGAATCTCATGCCCTGAAACTCCTGCCCTCAAACTCATGCACTGAAACTCATGCCCTGAATCTCATGCCCCGAAACACTTGCACTGAAACTCATGCCATGAATCTCATATCCTGAAACTCACGCCTTGAATCACATGCCCTGAAACTCCTGCCCTGAAACTCATGCCCTGAAACTCATGCACTGAAACTCATACCCTGAATCTCATGCCCTGAAACTCGTGCCCTGAAACTCCTGCACTGAAACACCTGCCCTGAATCTCCTGCCCTGAAAATGAAGCCCTGAACCTCATGCCCTGAAACTCAAGCCCTGAATCTCATGCCCTGAAACTCATGCCCTAAATCACATACCCTGAAACTCCTGCCCTGAAACTCATGCACTGAATCTCATGCCCTGATCCACATGCCCTAAAACTAATGCCCTGAATCATCTGCCCAGAAACTCATGCCCTGAATTACATGCCCTGAAATACCTGCCCTGAATCTCATGCCCTGAAACTCATGCCCTGAATCTCATGCCCTGAAACTCCTGCCCTCAAACTCATGCACTGAAACTCATGCCCTGAATCTCATGCCTTGAAACTCCTGCCCTCAAATTCATGCACTGAAACTCATGCCCTGAATCTCATGCCCTGAAACACCTGCACTGAATCTCATGCCCTGAAACTCATGCCCTGAATCTCATGCCCTGAATCTCGTGCCCTGAAACTCCTGCACTGAAACACCTGCCCTGAATCTCCTGCCCTGAAAATGAATCCCTGAATCTCATGCTCTAAAGCTCGTGCACTGAATCTCATGCCGTCAATTAACTGCACTGAAACTCATGCCCTGAATCTCATGCCCTGAAACTCATGCCCTGAACCTCATGCCCTGAACCTCAAGCCCTGAATCTCATGCCCTGAAACTCTTGCCCTAAATCACATACCCTGAAACTCCTGCCCTGAAACTCATGCACTGAAACTCATGCCCTGAATCACATGCCCTAAAACTCCTGCCCTGAATCATCTGCCCAGAAACTCATGCCCTGAATTACATGCCCTGAAATACCTGCCCTGAATCTCATGCCCTGAAACTCATGCCCTGAATCTCATGCCCTGAAACTCCTGCACTGAAACTCATGCACTGAAACTCATGCCCTGAATCACATGCCCTAAAACTCCTGCCCTGAATCTTCTGCCCAGAAACTCATGCCCTGAATTACATGCCCTGAAATACCTGCCCTGAATCTCATGCCCTGAAACTCACGCCCTGAATCTCATGCCCTGAAACTCCTGTACTGAAACTCATGCCATGAATCTCATATCCTGAAACTCACGCCCTGAATTACATGCCCTGAAACTCCTGCACTGAAGCACCTGCCCTGAATCTCCTGCCCTGAAACTCATGCCCTGAATCTCATGCCCGGAATCTCATGCTGTGAAACTCGTGCACTGAATCTCATGACCTCAAGTTCCTGCACTGAAACTCTTGCCCTGAATCTCATGTCCTGAAACACCTGCCCTGAATCACCTACCCTGAAACTCATGCCCTGAATCTCATGCCCTGAAACTCCTGCCCTGAAACTCATGCCCTGAAACTCATGCCCTGAAACTCATGCCTGAAACTCCCTGTCCTGAAACTCATGCCCTGAATCTCATGCCCTGAATCTCATGCCCTGAAACTCAAGCCCTGAATCTCATGCCCTGAAACTCATGCCCTAATTCACATACCCTGAAACTCCTGCCCTGAAACTCATGCACTCAAACTCATGCCCTGAATCACATGCCCTAAAACTCCTGCCCTGAAACTCATGCCCTGAATCTCATGCCCTGAATTACATGCCCTGAAATACCTGCCCTGAATCTCATGCCCTGAAACTCATGCCCTGAATCTCATGCCCTGAATCTCATGCTCTGAAACTCGTGCACTGAATCTCATGCCCCTCAAGTTCCTGCACTGAAACTCATGCGCTGAATCTCATGCCCTGAAACTCATGCCCTGAACCTCATGCCCTGAAACTCAAGCCCTGAATCTCATGCCCTGAAACTCATGCTCTAAATCACATACCCTGAAACTCCTGCCCTGAAACTCATGCACTGAAACTCATGCCCTGAATCACATGCCCTAAAACTCATGCCCTGAATCATCTGCCCAGAAACTCATGCCCTGAATTACATGCCCTGAAATACCTGCCCCTGAATCTCATGCCCTGAAACTCATGCCCTGAATCTCATGCCCTGAAACTCCTGCCCTCAAACTCATGCACTGAAACTCATGCCCTGAATCTCATGCCTTGAAACTCCTGCCCTCAAACTCATGCACTGAAACTCATGCCCTGAATCTCATGCCCTGAAACACCTGCACTGAAACTCATGCCATGAATCTCATGCCCTGAATCTCGTGCCCTGAAACTCCTGCACTGAAACACCTGCCCTGAATCTCATGCCCTGAAACTCATGCCCTGAAACTCATGCCCCGAATCTCGTGCCCTGGTACTCCTGCACTGAAACTCATGCCATGAATCTCATATCCTGAAACTCACGCCCTGAATTACAGTCCCTGAAACTCCTGCCCTGAAACTCATGCCCTGAAACTCATGCCCTGAAACTCATGCCCTGAATCTCCTGTCCTAAAAATCATGCCCTGAATCTCATGCCCTGAAACTCATGCCCTGAATCTCATGCCCTGAAACTCCTGCCCTCAAACTCATGCACTGAAACTCATGCCCTGAATCTCATGCCCTGAAACTCGTGCCCTGAAACTCCTGCACTGAAACACCTGCCCTGAATCTCCTGCCCTGAAAATGAAGCCCTGAACCTCATGCCCTGAAACTCAATCCCTGAATCTCATATCCTGAAACTCACGCCTTGAATCACATGCCCTGAAACTCCTGCCCTGAAACTCATGCCCTGAAACTCATGCACTGAAACTCATGCCCTGAATCTCATGCCCTGAAACTCGTGCCCTGAAACTCCTGCACTGAAACACCTGCCCTGAATCTCCTGCCCTGAAAATGAAGCCCTGAACCTCATGCCCTGAAACTCAAGCCCTGAATCTCATGCCCTGAAACTCATGCCCTAAATCACATACCCTGAAACTCCTGCCCTGAAACTCATGCACTGAATCTCATGCCCTGATCCACATGCCCTAAAACTAATGCCCTGAATCATCTGCCCAGAAACTCATGCCCTGAATTACATGCCCTGAAATACCTGCCCTGAATCTCATGCCCTGAAACTCATGCCCTGAATCTCATGCCCTGAAACTCCTGCACTCAAACTCATGCACTGAAACTCATGCCCTGAATCTCATGCCTTGAAACTCCTGCCCTCAAATTCATGCACTGAAACTCATGCCCTGAATCTCATGCCCTGAAACACCTGCACTGAATCTCATGCCCTGAAACTCATGCCCTGAATCTCATGCCCTGAATCTCGTGCCCTGAAACTCCTGCACTGAAACACCTGCCCTGAATCTCCTGCCCTGAAAATGAAGCCCTGAATCTCATGCTCTAAAGCTCGTGCACTGAATCTCATGCCCTCAATTAACTGCACTGAAACTCATGCCCTGAATCTCATGCCCTGAAACTCATGCCCTGAACCTCATGCCCTGAACCTCAAGCCCTGAATCTCATGCCCTGAAACTCTTGCCCTAAATCACATACCCTGAAACTCCTGCCCTGAAACTCATGCACTGAAACTCATGCCCTGAATCACATGCCCTAAAACTCCTGCCCTGAATCATCTGCCCAGAAACTCATGCCCTGAATTACATGCCCTGAAATACCTGCCCTGAATCTCATGCCCTGAAACTCATGCCCTGAATCTCATGCCCTGAAACTCCTGCACTGAAACTCATGCACTGAAACTCATGCCCTGAATCACATGCCCTAAAACTCCTGCCCTGAATCTTCTGCCCAGAAACTCATGCCCTGAATTACATGCCCTGAAATACCTGCCCTGAATCTCATGCCCTGAAACTCATGCCCTGAATCTCATGCCCTGAACCTCAAGCCCTGAATCTCATGCCCTGAAACTCTTGCCCTAAATCACATACCCTGAAACTCCTGCCCTGAAACTCATGCACTGAAACTCATGCCCTGAATCACATGCCCTAAAACTCCTGCCCTGAATCATCTGCCCAGAAACTCATGCCCTGAATTACATGCCCTGAAATACCTGCCCTGAATCTCATGCCCTGAAACTCATGCCCTGAATCTCATGCCCTGAAACTCCTGCACTGAAACTCATGCACTGAAACTCATGCCCTGAATCACATGCCCTAAAACTCCTGCCCTGAATCTTCTGCCCAGAAACTCATGCCCTGAGTTACATGCCCTGAAATACCTGCCCTGAATCTCATGCCCTGAAACTCACGCCCTGAATCTCATGCCCTGAAACTCCTGCACTGAAACTCATGCCATGAATCTCATATCCTGAAACTCACGCCCTGAATTACATGCCCTGAAACTCCTGCACTGAAGCACCTGCCCTGAATCTCCTGCCCTGAAACTCATGCCCTGAATCTCATGCCCGGAATCTCATGCTGTGAAACTCGTGCACTGAATCTCATGACCTCAAGTTCCTGCACTGAAACTCTTGCCCTGAATCTCATGTCCTGAAACACCTGCCCTGAATCACCTACCCTGAAACTCATGCCCTGAATCTCATGCCCTGAAACTCCTGCCCTGAAACTCATGCCCTGAAACTCATGCCCTGAAACTCATGCCCTGAAACTCCTGTCCTGAAACTCATGCCCTGAATCTCATGCCCTGAATCTCATGCCCTGAAACTCAAGCCCTGAATCTCATGCCCTGAAACTCATGCCCTGAAACTCCTGCCCTGAAACTCATGCACTCAAACTCATGCCCTGAATCACATGCCCTAAAACTCCTGCCCTGAAACTCATGCCCTGAATCTCATGCCCTGAAACTCATGCTCTAAATCACATACCCTGAAACTACTGCCCTGAAACTCATGCACTGAAACTCATGCCCTGAATCACATGCACTAAAATTTCTGCCCTGAATCATCTGCCCAGAAACTCATACCCTGAATTACATGCCCTGAAATACCTGCCCTGAATCTCATGCCCTGAAACTCATGCCCTGAATCTCATGCCCTGAATCTCATGCTCTGAAACTCGTGCACTGAATCTCATGCCCTCAAGTTCCTGCACTGAAACTCATGCCCTGAATCTCATGCCCTGAAACTCATGCCCTGAACCTCATGCCTTGAAACTCAAGCCCTGAATCTCATGCCCTGAAACTCATGCTCTAAATCACATACCCTGAAACTCCTGCCCTGAAACTCATGCACTGAAACTCATGCCCTGAATCACATGCCCTAAAACTCATGCCCTGAATCATCTACCCAGAAACTCATGCCCTGAATTACATGCCCTGAAATACCTGCCCTGAATCTCATGCCCTGAAACTCATGCCCTGAATCTCATGCCCTGAAACTCCTGCCCTCAAACTCATGCACTGAAACTCATGCCCTGAATCTCATGCCTTGAAACTCCTGCCCTCAAACTCATGCACTGAAACTCATGCCCTGAATCTCATGCACTGAAACACCTGCACTGAAACTCATGCCATGAATCTCATGCCCTGAATCTCGTGCCCTGAAACTCCTGCACTGAAACACCTGCCCTGAATCTCATGCCCTGAAACTCATGCCCTGAAACTCATGCCCCGAATCTCGTGCCCTGGTACTCCTGCCCTGAAACTCATGCCATGAATCTCATATCCTGAAACTCACGCCCTGAATTACATGCCCTGAAACTCCTGCCCTGAAACTCATGCCCTGAAACTCATGCCCTGAATCTCCTGTCCTAAAAATCATGCCCTGAATCTCATGCCCTGAAACTCATGCCCTGAATCTCATGCCCTGAAACTCCTGCCCTCAAACTCATGCACTGAAACTCATGCCCTGAATCTCATGCCCCGAAACACTTGCACTGAAACTCATGCCATGAATCTCATATCCTGAAACTCACGCCTTGAATCACATGCCCTGAAACTCCTGCCCTGAAACTCATGCCCTGAAACTCATGCACTGAAACTCATGCCCTGAATCTCATGCCCTGAAACTCGTGCCCTGAAACTCCTGCACTGAAACACCTGCCCTGAATCTCCTGCCCTGAAAATGAAGCCCTGAACCTCATGCCCTGAAACTCAAGCCCTGAATCTCATGCCCTGAAACTCATGCCCTAAATCACATACCCTGAAACTCCTGCCCTGAAACTCATGCACTGAATCTCATGCCCTGATCCACATGCCCTAAAACTAATGCCCTGAATCATCTGCCCAGAAACTCATGCCCTGAATTACATGCCCTGAAATACCTGCCCTGAATCTCATGCCCTGAAACTCATGCCCTGAATCTCATGCCCTGAAACTCCTGCCCTCAAACTCATGCACTGAAACTCATGCCCTGAATCTCATGCCCTGAAACTCCTGCCCTCAAACTCATGCACTGAAACTCATGCCCTGAATCTCATGCCTTGAAACTCCTGCCCTCAAATTCATGCACTGAAACTCATGCCCTGAATCTCATGCCCTGAAACACCTGCACTGAATCTCATGCCCTGAAACTCATGCCCTGAATCTCATGCCCTGAATCTCGTGCCCTGAAACTCCTGCACTGAAACACCTGCCCTGAATCTCCTGCCCTGAAAATGAAGCCCTGAATCTCATGCTCTAAAGCTCGTGCACTGAATCTCATGCCCTCAATTAACTGCACTGAAACTCATGCCCTGAATCTCATGCCCTGAAACTCATGCCCTGAACCTCATGCCCTGAACCTCAAGCCCTGAATCTCATGCCCTGAAACTCTTGCCCTAAATCACATACCCTGAAACTCCTGCCCTGAAACTCATGCACTGAAACTCATGCCCTGAATCACATGCCCTAAAACTCCTGCCCTGAATCATCTGCCCAGAAACTCATGCCCTGAATTACATGCCCTGAAATACCTGCCCTGAATCTCATGCCCTGAAACTCATGCCCTGAATCTCATGCCCTGAAACTCCTGCACTGAAACTCATGCACTGAAACTCATGCCCTGAATCACATGCCCTAAAACTCCTGCCCTGAATCTTCTGCCCAGAAACTCATGCCCTGAATTACATGCCCTGAAATACCTGCCCTGAATCTCATGCCCTGAAACTCACGCCCTGAATCTCATGCCCTGAAACTCCTACACTGAAACTCATGCCATGAATCTCATATCCTGAAACTCACGCCCTGAATTACATGCCCTGAAACTCTTTCACTGAAGCACCTGCCCTGAATCTCCTGCCCTGAAACTCATGCCCTGAATCTCATGCCCGGAATCTCATGCTGTGAAACTCGTGCACTGAATCTCATGACCTCAAGTTCCTGCACTGAAACTCTTGCCCTGAATCTCATGTCCTGAAACACCTGCCCTGAATCACCTACCCTGAAACTCATGCCCTGAATCTCATGCCCTGAAACTCCTGCCCTGAAACTCATGCCCTGAAACTCATGCCCTGAAACTCATGCCCTGAAACTCCTGTCCTGAAACTCATGCCCTGAATCTCATGCCCTGAATCTCATGCCCTGAATCTCAAGCCCTGAATCTCATGCCCTGAAACTCATGCCCTAATTCACATACCCTGAAACTCCTGCCCTGAAACTCATGCACTCAAACTCATGCCCTGAATCACATGCCCTAAAACTCCTGCCCTGAAACTCATGCCCTGAATCTCATGCCCTGAAACTCATGCTCTAAATCACATACCCTGAAACTACTGCCCTGAAACTCATGCACTGAAACTCATGCCCTGAATCACATGCACTAAAATTTCTGCCCTGAATCATCTGCCCAGAAACTCATGCCCTGAATTACATGCCCTAAAATACCTGCCCTGAATCTCATGCCCTGAAACTCATGCCCTGAATCTCATGCCCTGAATCTCATGCTCTGAAACTCGTGCACTGAATCTCATGCCCTCAAGTTCCTGCACTGAAACTCATGCCCTGAATCTCATGCCCTGAAACTCATGCCCTGAACCTCATGCCCTGAAACTCAAGCCCTGAATCTCATGCCCTGAAACTCATGCTCTAAATCACAAACCATGAAACTCCTGCCCTGAAACTCATGCACTGAAACTCATGTCCTGAATCTCATGCCCTAAAACTCCTGCCCTCAAACTCATGCACTGAAACTCATGCCCTGAATCTCATGCCTTGAAACTCCTGCCCTCAAACTCATGCACTGAAACTCATGCCCTGAATCTCATGCCCTGAAACACCTGCACTGAAACTCATGCCATGAATCTCATGCCCTGAATCTCGTGCCCTGAAACTCCTGCACTGAAACACCTGCCCTGAATCTCATGCCCTGAAACTCATGCCCTGAAACTCATGCCCCGAATCTCGTGCCCTGGTACTCCTGCACTGAAACTGATGCCATGAATCTCATATCCTGAAACTCACGCCCTGAATTACATGCCCTGAAACTCCTGCCCTGAAACTCATGCCCTGAAACTCATGCCCTGAAACTCATGCCCTGAAACTCATGCCCTGAATCACCTGTCCTAAAAATCATGCCCTGAATCTCATGCCCTGAAACTCATGCCCTGAATCTCATGCCCTGAAACTCCTGCCCTCAAACTCATGCACTGAAACTCATGCCCTGAATCTCATGCCTTGAAACTCCTGCCCTCAAACTCATGCACTGAAACTCATGCCCTGAATCTCATGCCCCGAAACACTTGCATTGAAACTCATGCCATGAATCTCATATCCTGAAACTCACGCCTAGAATCACATGCCCTGAAACTCCTGCCCTGAAACACATGCCCTGAAACTCATGCACTGAAACTCATGCCCTGAATCTCATGCCCTGAAACTCGTGCCCTGAAACTCCTGCACTGAAACACCTGCCCTGAATCTCCTGCCCTGAAAATGAAGCCCTGAATCTCATGCTCTAAAACTCTTGCACTGAATCTCATGCCCTCAAGTTCCTGCACTGAAACTCATGCCCTGAATCTCATGCCCTGAAACTCATGCCCTGAACCTCATGCCCTGAAACTCAAGCCCTGAATCTCATGCCCTGAATCTCTTGCCCTAAATCACATACCCTGAAACTCCTGCCCTGAAACTCATGCACTGAAACTCATGCCCTGAATCACATGCCCTAAAACTCCTGCCCTGAATCATCTGCCCAGAAACTCATGCCCTGAATCTCATGCCCTGAAACTCCTGCCCTCAAACTCATGCACTGAAACTCATGCCCTGAATCTCATGCCTTGAAACTCCTGCCCTCAAACTCATGCACTGAAACTCATGCCCTGAATCTCATGCCCTGAAACACATGCACTGAATCTCATGCCCTGAAACTCCTGCCCTGAAACTCATGCCCTGAATCTCATGCCCTGAAACTCATGCTCTAAATCACATACCCTGAAACTACTGCCCTGAAACTCATGCACTGAAACTCATGCCCTGAATCACATGCACTAAAATTTCTGCCCTGAATCATCTGCCCAGAAACTCATGCCCTGAATTACATGCCCTGAAATACCTGCCCTGAATCTCATGCCCTGAAACTCATGCCCTGAATCTCATGCCCTGAATCTCATGCTCTGAAACTCGTGCACTGAATCTCATGCCCTCAAGTTTCTGCACTGAAACTCATGCCCTGAATCTCATGCCCTGAAACTCATGCCCTGAACCTCATGCCCTGAAACTCAAGCCCTGAATCTCATGCCCTGAAACTCATGCTCTAAATCACATACCCTGAAACTCCTGCCCTGAAACTCATGCACTGAAACTCATGCCCTGAATCACATGCCCTAAAACTCATGCCCTGAATCATCTGCCCAGAAACTCATGCCCTGAATTACATGCCCTGAAATACCTGCCCTGAATCTCATGCCCTGAAACTCATGCCCTGAATCTCATGCCCTGAATCTCCTGCCCTCAAACTCATGCACTGAAACTCATGCCCTGAATCTCATGCCTTGAAACTCCTGCCCTCAAACTCATGCACTGAAACTCATGCCCTGAATCTCATGCCCTGAAACATCTGCACTGAAACTCATGCCATGAATCTCATGCCCTGAATCTCGTGCCCTGAAACTCCTGCACTGAAACACCTGCCCTGAATCTCATGCCCTGAAACTCATGCCCTGAAACTCATGCCCCGAATCTCGTGCCCTGGTACTCCTGCACTGAAACTCACGCCCTGAATTACATGCCCTGAAACTCCTGCCCTGAAACTCATGCCCTGAAACTCATGCCCTGAAACTCATGCCCTGAATCTCCTGTCCTAAAAATCATGCCCTGAATCTCATGCCCTGAAACTCATGCCCTGAATCTCATGCCCTGAAACTCCTGCCCTCAAACTCATGCACTGAAACTCATGCCCTGAATCTCATGCCCCGAAACACTTGCACTGAAACTCATGCCATGAATCTCATATCCTGAAACTCACGCCTTGAATCACATGCCCTGAAACTCCTGCCCTGAAACTCATGCCCTGAAACTCATGCACTGAAACTCATGCCCTGAATCTCATGCCCTGAAACTCGTGCCCTGAAACTCCTGCACTGAAACACCTGCCCTGAATCTCCTGCCCTGAAAATGAAGCCCTGAACCTCATGCCCTGAAACTCAAGCCCTGAATCTCATGCCCTGAAACTCATGCCCTAAATTACATACCCTGAAACTCCTGCCCTGAAACTCATGCACTGAATCTCATGCCCTGATCCACATGCCCTAAAACTAATGCCCTGAATCATCTGCCCAGAAACTCATGCCCTGAATTACATGCCCTGAAATACCTGCCCTGAATCTCATGCCCTGAAACTCATGCCCTGAATCTCATGCCCTGAAACTCCTGCCCTCAAACTCATGCACTGAAACTCATGCCCTGAATCTCATGCCTTGAAACTCCTGCCCTCAAATCCATGCACTGAAACTCATGCCCTGAATCTCATGCCCTGAAACACCTGCACTGAATCTCATGCCCTGAAACTCATGCCCTGAATCTCATGCCCTGAATCTCGTGCCCTGAAACTCCTGCACTGAAACACCTGCCCTGAATCTCCTGCCCTGAAAATGAAGCCCTGAATCTCATGCTCTAAAGCTCGTGCACTGAATCTCATGCCCTCAATTAACTGCACTGAAACTCATGCCCTGAATCTCATGCCCTGAAACTCATGCCCTGAACCTCATGCCCTGAACCTCAAGCCCTGAATCTCATGCCCTGAAACTCTTGCCCTAAATCACATACCCTGAAACTCCTGCCCTGAAACTCATGCACTGAAACTCATGCCCTGAATCACATGCCCTAAAACTCCTGCCCTGAATCATCTGCCCAGAAACTCATGCCCTGAATTACATGCCCTGAAATACCTGCCCTGAATCTCATGCCCTGAAACTCATGCCCTGAATCTCATGCCCTGAAACTCCTGCACTGAAACTCATGCACTGAAACTCATGCCCTGAATCACATGCCCTAAAACTCCTGCCCTGAATCTTCTGCCCAGAAACTCATGCCCTGAATTACATGCCCTGAAATACCTGCCCTGAATCTCAAGCCCTGAAACTCACGCCCTGAATCTCATGCCCTGAAACTCCTGCACTGAAACTCATGCCATGAATCTCATATCCTGAAACTCACGCCCTGAATTACATGCCCTGAAACTCTTTCACTGAAGCACCTGCCCTGAATCTCCTGCCCTGAAACTCATGCCCTGAATCTCATGCCCGGAATCTCATGCTGTGAAACTCGTGCACTGAATCTCATGACCTCAAGTTCCTGCACTGAAACTCTTGCCCTGAATCTCATGTCCTGAAACACCTGCCCTGAATCACCTACCCTGAAACTCATGCCCTGAATCTCATGCCCTGAAACTCCTGCCCTGAAACTCATGCCCTGAAACTCATGCCCTGAAACTCATGCCCTGAAACTCCTGTCCTGAAACTCATGCCCTGAATCTCATGCCCTGAATCTCATGCCCTGAACCTCAAGCCCTGAATCTCATGCCCTGAAACTCATGCCCTAATTCACATACCCTGAAACTCCTGCCCTGAAACACATGCACTCAAACTCATGCCCTGAATCACATGCCCTAAAACTCCTGCCCTGAAACTCATGCCCTGAATCTCATGCCCTGAAACTCATGCTCTAAATCACATACCCTGAAACTACTGCCCTGAAACTCATGCACTGAAACTCATGCCCTGAATCACATGCACTAAAATTTCTGCCCTGAATCATCTGCCCAGAAACTCATGCCCTGAATTACATGCCCTGAAATACCTGCCCTGAATCTCATGCCCTGAAACTCATGCCCTGAATCTCATGCCCTGAATCTCATGCTCTGAAACTCGTGCACTGAATCTCATGCCCTCAAGTTCCTGCACTGAAACTCATGCCCTGAATCTCATGCCCTGAAACTCATGCCCTGAACCTCATGCCCTGAAACTCAAACCCTGAATCTCATGCCCTGAAACTCATGCTCTAAATCACAAACCATGAAACTCCTGCCCTGAAACTCATGCACTGAAACTCATGCCCTGAATCACATGCCCTAAAACTCATGCCCTGAATCATCTGCCCAGAAACTCATGCCCTGAATTACATGCCCTGAAATACCTGCCCTGAATCTCATGCCCTGAAACTCATGCCCTGAATCTCATGCCCTGAAACTCCTGCCCTCAAACTCATGCACTGAAACTCATGCCCTGAATCTCATGCCTTGAAACTCCTGCCCTCAAACTCATGCACTGAAACTCATGCCCTGAATCTCATGCCCTGAAACACCTGCACTGAAACTCATGCCATGAATCTCATGCCCTGAATCTCGTGCCCTGAAACTCCTGCACTGAAACACCTGCCCTGAATCTCATGCCCTGAAACTCATGCCCTGAAACTCATGCCCCGAATCTCGTGCCCTTGTACTCCTGCACTGAAACTCATGCCATGAATCTCATATCCTGAAACTCACGCCCTGAATTACATGCCCTGAAACTCCTGCCCTGAAACTCATGCACTGAAACTCATGCCCTGAATCTCATGCCTTGAAACTCCTGCCCTCAAACTCATGCACTGAAACTCATGCCCTGAATCTCATGCCCCGAAACACTTGCATTGAAACTCATGCCATGAATCTCATATCCTGAAACTCACGCCTAGAATCACATGCCCTGAAACTCCTGCCCTGAAACTCATGCCCTGAAACTCATGCACTGAAACTCATGCCCTGAATCTCATGCCCTGAAACTCGTGCCCTGAAACTCCTGCACTGAAACACCTGCCCTGAATCTCCTGCCCTGAAAATGAAGCCCTGAATCTCATGCTCTAAAACTCTTGCACTGAATCTCATCCCTCAAGTTCCTGCACTGAAACTCATGCCCTGAATCTCATGCCCTGAAACTCATGCCCTGAACCTCATGCCCTGAAACTCAAGCCCTGAATCTCATGCCCTGAATCTCTTGCCCTAAATCACATACCCTGAAACAACTGCCCTGAAACTCATGCACTGAAACTCATGCCCTGAATCACATGCCCTAAAACTCCTGCCCTGAATCATCTGCCCAGAAACTCATGCCCTGAATCTCATGCCCTGAAACTCCTGCCCTCAAACTCATGCACTGAAACTCATGCCCTGAATCTCATGCCTTGAAACTCCTGCCCTCAAACTCATGCACTGAAACTCATGCCCTGAATCTCATGCCCTGAAACACCTGCACTGAATCTCATGCCCTGAAACTGCTGCCCTGAAACTCATGCCCTGAATCTCATGCCCTGAATCTCGTGCCCTGAAACTCCTGCACTGAAACACCTGCCCTGAATCTCATGCCCTGAAACTCATGCCCTGAAACTCATGCCCCGAATCTCGTGCCCTTGTACTCCTGCACTGAAACTCATGCCATGAATCTCATATCCTGAAACTCACGCCCTGAATTACATGCCCTGAAACTCCTGCCCTGAAACTCATGCCCTGAAACTCATGCCCTGAATCTCCTGTCCTAAAAATCATGCCCTGAATCTCATGCCCTGAAACTCATGCCCTGAATCTCATGCCCTGAAACTCCTGCCCTCAAACTCATGCACTGAAACTCATGCCCTGAATCTCATGCCTTGAAACTCCTGCCCTCAAACTCATGCACTGAAACTCATGCCCTGAATCTCATGCCCCGAAACACTTGCATTGAAACTCATGCCATGAATCTCATATCCTGAAACTCACGCCTAGAATCACATGCCCTGAAACTCCTGCCCTGAAACTCGTGCCCTGAAACTCATGCACTGAAACTCAAGCCCTGAATCTCATGCACTGAAACTCATGCCCTGAATCACATGCCCTAAAACTCATGCCCTGAATCATCTGCCCAGAAACTCATGCCCTGAATTACATGCCCTGAAATACCTGCCCTGAATCTCATGCCCTGAAACTCATGCCCTGAATCTCATGCCCTGAAACTCCTGCCCTCAAACTCATGCACTGAAACTCATGCCCTGAATCTCATGCCTTGAAACTCCTGCCCTCAAACTCATGCACTGAAACTCATGCCCTGAATCTCATGCCCTGAAACACCTGCACTGAAACTCATGCCATGAATCTCATGCCCTGAATCTCGTGCCCTGAAACTCCTGCACTGAAACACCTGCCCTGAATCTCATGCCCTGAAACTCATGCCCTGAAACTCATGCCCCGAATCTCGTGCCCTTGTACTCCTGCACTGAAACTCATGCCATGAATCTCATATCCTGAAACTCACGCCCTGAATTACATGCCCTGAAACTCCTGCCCTGAAACTCATGCACTGAAACTCATGCCCTGAATCTCATGCCTTGAAACTCCTGCCCTCAAACTCATGCACTGAAACTCATGCCCTGAATCTCATGCCCCGAAACACTTGCATTGAAACTCATGCCATGAATCTCATATCCTGAAACTCACGCCTAGAATCACATGCCCTGAAACTCCTGCCCTGAAACTCATGCCCTGAAACTCATGCACTGAAACTCATGCCCTGAATCTCATGCCCTGAAACTCGTGCCCTGAAACTCCTGCACTGAAACACCTGCCCTGAATCTCCTGCCCTGAAAATGAAGCCCTGAATCTCATGCTCTAAAACTCTTGCACTGAATCTCATGCCCTCAAGTTCCTGCACTGAAACTCATGCCCTGAATCTCATGCCCTGAAACTCATGCCCTGAACCTCATGCCCTGAAACTCAAGCCCTGAATCTCATGCCCTGAATCTCTTGCCCTAAATCACATACCCTGAAACAACTGCCCTGAAACTCATGCACTGAAACTCATGCCCTGAATCACATGCCCTAAAACTCCTGCCCTGAATCATCTGCCCAGAAACTCATGCCCTGAATCTCATGCCCTGAAACTCCTGCCCTCAAACTCATGCACTGAAACTCATGCCCTGAATCTCATGCCTTGAAACTCCTGCCCTCAAACTCATGCACTGAAACTCATGCCCTGAATCTCATGCCCTGAAACACCTGCACTGAATCTCATGCCCTGAAACTGCTGCCCTGAAACTCATGCCCTGAATCTCATGCCCTGAATCTCGTGCCCTGAAACTCCTGCACTGAAACACCTGCCCTGAATCTCATGCCCTGAAACTCATGCCCTGAAACTCATGCCCCGAATCTCGTGCCCTTGTACTCCTGCACTGAAACTCATGCCATGAATCTCATATCCTGAAACTCACGCCCTGAATTACATGCCCTGAAACTCCTGCCCTGAAACTCATGCCCTGAAACTCATGCCCTGAATCTCCTGTCCTAAAAATCATGCCCTGAATCTCATGCCCTGAAACTCATGCCCTGAATCTCATGCCCTGAAACTCCTGCCCTCAAACTCATGCACTGAAACTCATGCCCTGAATCTCATGCCTTGAAACTCCTGCCCTCAAACTCATGCACTGAAACTCATGCCCTGAATCTCATGCCCCGAAACACTTGCATTGAAACTCATGCCATGAATCTCATATCCTGAAACTCACGCCTAGAATCACATGCCCTGAAACTCCTGCCCTGAAACTCGTGCCCTGAAACTCATGCACTGAAACTCATGCCCTGAATCTCATGCCCTGAAACTCGTGCCCTGAAACTCCTGCACTGAAACACCTGCCCTGAATCTCCTGCCCTGAAAATGAAGCCCTGAATCTCATGCTCTAAAACTCTTGCACTGAATCTCATGCCCTCAAGTTCCTGCACTGAAACTCATGCCCTGAATCTCATGCCCTGAAACTCATGCCCTGAACCTCATGCCCTGAAACTCATGCTCTAAATCACATACCCTGAAACTACTGCCCTGAAACTCATGCACTGAAACTCATGCCCTGAATCACATGCACTAAAATTTCTGCCCTGAATCATCTGCCCAGAAACTCATGCCCTGAATTACATGCCCTGAAATACCTGCCCTGAATCTCATGCCCTGAAACTCATGCCCTGAATCTCATGCCCTGAATCTCATGCTCTGAAACTCGTGCACTGAATCTCATGCCCTCAAGTTCCTGCACTGAAACTCATGCCCTGAATCTCATTCCCTGAAACTCATGCCCTGAACCTCATGCCCTGAAACTCAAGCCCTGAATCTCATGCCCTGAAACTCATGCTCTAAATCACAAACCATGAAACTCCTGCCCTGAAACTCATGCACTGAAACTCATGCCCTGAATCACATGCCCTAAAACTCATGCCCTGAATCATCTGCCCAGAAACTCATGCCCTGAATTACATGCCCTGAAATACCTGCCCTGAATCTCATGCCCTGAAACTCATGCCCTGAATCTCATGCCCTGAAACTCCTGCCCTCAAACTCATGCACTGAAACTCATGCCCTGAATCTCATGCCTTGAAACTCCTGCACTCAAACTCATGCACTGAAACTCATGCCCTGAATCTCATGCCCTGAAACACCTGCAGTGAAACTCATGCCATGAATCTCATGCCCTGAATCTCGTGCCCTGAAACTCCTGCACTGAAACACCTGCCCTGAATCTCATGCCCTGAAACTCATGCCCTGAAACTCATGCCCCGAACCTCGTGCCCTGGTACTCCTGCACTGAAACTCATGCCATGAATCTCATATCCTGAAACTCACGCCCTGAATTACATGCCCTGAAACTCCTGCCCTGAAACTCCTGCCCTGAAACTCATGCCCTGAAACTCATGCCCTGAAACTCATGCCCTGAATCTCCTGTCCTAAAAATCATGCCCTGAATCTCATGCCCTGAAACTCATGCCCTGAATCTCATGCCCTGAAACTCCTGCCCTCAAACTCATGCACTGAAACTCATGCCCTGAATCTCATGCCTTGAAACTCCTGCCCTCAAACTCATGCACTGAAACTCATGCCCTGAATCTCATGCCCCGAAACACTTGCATTGAAACTCATGCCATGAATCTCATATCCTGAAACTCACGCCTAGAATCACATGCCCTGAAACTCCTGCCCTGAAACTCATGCCCTGAAACTCATGCACTGAAACTCATGCCCTGAATCTCATGCCCTGAAACTCGTGCCCTGAAACTCCTGAACTGAAACACCTGCCCTGAATCTCCTGCCCTGAAAATGAAGCCCTGAATCTCATGCTCTAAAACTCTTGCACTGAATCTCATGCCCTCAAGTTCCTGCACTGAAACTCATGCCCTGAATCTCATGCCCTGAAACTAATGCCCTGAACCTCATGCCCTGAAACTCAAGCCCTGAATCTCATGCCCTGAATCTCTTGCCCTAAATCACATACCCTGAAACTCCTGCCCTGAAACTCATGCACTGAAACTCATGCCCTGAATCACATGCCCTAAAACTCCTGCCCTGAATCATCTGCCCAGAAACTAATGCCCTGAATCTCATGCCCTGAAACTCCTGCCCTCAAACTCATGCACTGAAACTCATGCCCTGAATCTCATGCCCCGAAACACTTGCATTGAAACTCATGCCATGAATCTCATATCCTGAAACTCACGCCTAGAATCACATGCCCTGAAACTCCTGCCCTGAAACTCATGCCCTGAAACTCATGCACTGAAACTCATGCCCTGAATCTCATGCCCTGAAACTCGTGCCCTGAAACTCCTGCACTGAAACACCTGCCCTGAATCTCCTGCCCTGAAAATGAAGCCCTGAATCTCATGCTCTAAAACTCTTGCACTGAATCTCATGCCCTCAAGTTCCTGCACTGAAACTCATGCCCTGAATCTCATGCCCTGAAACTCATGCCCTGAACCTCATGCCCTGAAACTCAAGCCCTGAATCTCATGCCCTGAATCTCTTGCCCTAAATCACATACCCTGAAACAACTGCCCTGAAACTCATGCACTGAAACTCATGCCCTGAATCACATGCCCTAAAACTCCTGCCCTGAATCATCTGCCCAGAAACTCATGCCCTGAATCTCATGCCCTGAAACTCCTGCCCTCAAACTCATGCACTGAAACTCATGCCCTGAATCTCATGCCTTGAAACTCCTGCCCTCAAACTCATGCACTGAAACTCATGCCCTGAATCTCATGCCCTGAAACACCTGCACTGAATCTCATGCCCTGAAACTGCTGCCCTGAAACTCATGCCCTGAATCTCATGCCCTGAATCTCGTGCCCTGAAACTCCTGCACTGAAACACCTGCCCTGAATCTCATGCCCTGAAACTCATGCCCTGAAACTCATGCCCCGAATCTCGTGCCCTTGTACTCCTGCACTGAAACTCATGCCATGAATCTCATATCCTGAAACTCACGCCCTGAATTACATGCCCTGAAACTCCTGCCCTGAAACTCATGCCCTGAAACTCATGCCCTGAATCTCCTGTCCTAAAAATCATGCCCTGAATCTCATGCCCTGAAACTCATGCCCTGAATCTCATGCCCTGAAACTCCTGCCCTCAAACTCATGCACTGAAACTCATGCCCTGAATCTCATGCCTTGAAACTCCTGCCCTCAAACTCATGCACTGAAACTCATGCCCTGAATCTCATGCCCCGAAACACTTGCATTGAAACTCATGCCATGAATCTCATATCCTGAAACTCACGCCTAGAATCACATGCCCTGAAACTCCTGCCCTGAAACTCGTGCCCTGAAACTCATGCACTGAAACTCATGCCCTGAATCTCATGCCCTGAAACTCGTGCCCTGAAACTCCTGCACTGAAACACCTGCCCTGAATCTCCTGCCCTGAAAATGAAGCCCTGAATCTCATGCTCTAAAACTCTTGCACTGAATCTCATGCCCTCAAGTTCCTGCACTGAAACTCATGCCCTGAATCTCATGCCCTGAAACTCATGCCCTGAACCTCATGCCCTGAAACTCATGCTCTAAATCACATACCCTGAAACTACTGCCCTGAAACTCATGCACTGAAACTCATGCCCTGAATCACATGCACTAAAATTTCTGCCCTGAATCATCTGCCCAGAAACTCATGCCCTGAATTACATGCCCTGAAATACCTGCCCTGAATCTCAATGCCCTGAAACTCATGCCCTGAATCTCATGCCCTGAATCTCATGCTCTGAAACTCGTGCACTGAATCTCATGCCCTCAAGTTCCTGCACTGAAACTCATGCCCTGAATCTCATTCCCTGAAACTCATGCCCTGAACCTCATGCCCTGAAACTCAAGCCCTGAATCTCATGCCCTGAAACTCATGCTCTAAATCACAAACCATGAAACTCCTGCCCTGAAACTCATGCACTGAAACTCATGCCCTGAATCACATGCCCTAAAACTCATGCCCTGAATCATCTGCCCCAGAAACTCATGCCCTGAATTACATGCCCTGAAATACCTGCCCTGAATCTCATGCCCTGAAACTCATGCCCTGAATCTCATGCCCTGAAACTCCTGCCCTCAAACTCATGCACTGAAACTCATGCCCTGAATCTCATGCCTTGAAACTCCTGCACTCAAACTCATGCACTGAAACTCATGCCCCTGAATCTCATGCCCTGAAACACCTGCAGTGAAACTCATGCCATGAATCTCATGCCCTGAATCTCGTGCCCTGAAACTCCTGCACTGAAACACCTGCCCTGAATCTCATGCCCTGAAACTCATGCCCTGAAACTCATGCCCCGAACCTCGTGCCCTGGTACTCCTGCACTGAAACTCATGCCATGAATCTCATATCCTGAAACTCACGCCCTGAATTACATGCCCTGAAACTCCTGCCCTGAAACTCCTGCCCTGAAACTCATGCCCTGAAACTCATGCCCTGAAACTCATGCCCTGAATCTCCTGTCCTAAAAATCATTGCCCTGAATCTCATGCCCTGAAACTCATGCCCTGAATCTCATGCCCTGAAACTTCCTGCCCTCAAACTCATGCACTGAAACTCATGCCCTGAATCTCATGCCTTGAAACTCCTGCCCTCAAACTCATGCACTGAAACTCATGCCCTGAATCTCATGCCCCGAAACACTTGCATTGAAACTCATGCCATGAATCTCATATCCTGAAACTCACGCCTAGAATCACATGCCCTGAAACTCCTGCCCTGAAACTCATGCCCTGAAACTCATGCACTGAAACTCATGCCCTGAATCTCATGCCCTGAAACCTCGTGCCCTGAAACTCCTGAACTGAAACACCTGCCCTGATCTCCTGCCCTGAAAATGAAGCCCTGAATCTCATGCTCTAAAACTCTTGCACTGAATCTCATGCCCTCAAGTTCCTGCACTGAAAACTCATGCCCTGAATCTCATGCCCTGAAACTAATGCCCTGAACCTCATGCCCTGAAACTCAAGCCCTGAATCTCATGCCCTGAATCTCTTGCCCTAAATCACATACCCTGAAACTCCTGCCCTGAAACTCATGCACTGAAACTCATGCCCTGAATCACATGCCCTAAAACTCCTGCCCTGAATCATCTGCCCAGAAACTAATTGCCCTGAATCTCATGCCCTGAAACTCCTGCCCTCAAAACTCATGCACTGAAACTCATGCCCTGAATCTCATGCCTTGAAACTCCTTGCCCTCAAACTCATGCACTGAAACTCATGCCCTGAATCTCATGCCCTGAAACACCTGCACTGAAACTCATGCCATGAATCTCATATCCTGAAACTCACGCCTTGAATCACATGCCCTGAAACTCCTGCCCTGAAACTCATGCCCTGAAACTCATACTCTGAAACTCATGCTCTGAATCTCATGCCCTGAATCTCGTGCCCTGAAACTCCTGCACTGAAACACCTGCCCTGAATCTCATGCCCTGAAACTCATGCCCTGAAACTCATGCCCCGAATCTCGTGCCCTGGTACTCCTGCACTGAAACTCATGCCATGAATCTCATATCCTGAAACTCACGCCCTGAATAAATGCCCTGAAACTCCTGCCCTGAAACTCATGCCCTGAAACTCATGCCCTGAAACTCATGCCCTGAATCTCCTGTCCTAAAAATCATGCCCTGAATCTCATGCCCTGAAACTCATGCCTGAATCTCATGCCCTGAAACTCCTGCGCTCAAACTCATGCACTGAAACTCATGCCCTGAATCTCATGCCTTGAAACATCCTGCCCTCAAACTCATGCACTGAAACTCATGCCCTGAATCTCATGCCCTGAAACACCTGCACTGAAACTCATGCCATGAATCTCATGCCCTGAATCTCGTGCCCTGAAACTCCTGCAGCTGAAACACCTGCCCTGAATCTCATGCCCTGAAACTCATGCCCTGAAACTCATGCCCCGAATCTCGTGCCCTTGTACTCCTGCACTGAAACTCATGCCATGAATCTCATATCCTGAAACTCACGCCCTGAATTACATGCCCTGAAACTCCTGCCCTGAAACTCATGCACTGAAACTCATGCCCTGAATCTCATGCCTTGAAACTCCTGCCCTCAAACTCATGCACTGAAACTCATGCCCTGAATCTCATGCCCCGAAACACTTGCATTGAAACTCATGCCATGAATCTCATATCCTGAAACTCACGCCTAGAATCACATGCCCTGAAACTCCTGCCCTGAAACTCATGCCCTGAAACTCATGCACTGAAACTCATGCCCTGAATCTCATGCCCTGAAACTCGTGCCCTGAAACTCCTGCCACTGAAACACCTGCCCTGAATCTCCTGCCCTGAAAATGAAGCCCTGAATCTCATGCTCTAAAACTCCTTGCACTGAATCTCATGCCCTCAAGTTCCTGCACTGAAACTCATGCCCTGAATCTCATGCCTGAAACTCATGCCCTGAACCTCATGCCCTGAAACTCAAGCCCTGAATCTCATGCCCTGAATCTCTTGCCCTAAATCACATACCCTGAAACAACTGCCCTGAAACTCATGCACTGAAACTCATGCCCTGAATCACATGCCCTAAAACTTCCTGCCCTGAATCATCTGCCCAGAAACTCATGCCCTGAATCTCATGCCCTGAAACTCCTGCCCTCAAACTCATGCACTGAAACTCATGCCCTGAATCTCATGCCTTGAAACTCCTGCCCTCAAACTCATGCACTGAAACTCATGCCCTGAATCTCATGCCCTGAAACACCTGCACTGAATCTCTTGCCCTGGAAACTGCTGCCCTGAAACTCATGCCCTGAATCTCATGCCCTGAATCTCGTGCCCTGAAACTCCTGCACTGAAACACCTGCCCTGAATCTCATGCCTGAAACTCATGCCCTGAAACTCATGCCCCGAATCTCGTGCCCTTGTACTCCTGCACTGAAACTCATGCCATGAATCTCATATCCTGAAACTCACGCCCTGAATTACATGCCCTGAAACTCCTGCCCTGAAACTCATGCACTGAAACTCATTGCCCTGAATCTCATGCCTTGAAACTCCTGCCCTCAAACTCATGCACTGAAACTCATGCCCTGAATCTCATGCCCCGAAACACTTGCATTGAAACTCATGCCATGAATCTCATATCCTGAAACTCACGCCTAGAATCACATGCCTGAAACTCCTGCCCTGAAACTCATGCCCTGAAACTCATGCACTGAAACTCATGCCCTGCCTGAATCTCATGCCTGAAACTCGTGCCCTGAAACTCCTGCACTGAAACACCTGCCCTGAATCTCCTGCCCTGAAAATGAAGCCCTGAATCTCATGCTCTAAAACTCTTGCACTGAATCTCATGCCCTCAAGTTCCTGCACTGAAACTCATGCCCTGAATCTCATGCCCTGAAACTCATGCCCTGAACCTCATGCCCTGAAACTCAAGCCCTGAATCTCATGCCCTGAATCTCTTGCCCTAAATCACATACCCTGAAACAACTGCCCTGAAACTCATGCACTGAAACTCATGCCCTGAATCACATGCCCTAAAACTCCTGCCCTGAATCATCTGCCCAGAAACTCATGCCCTGAATCTCATGCCCTGAAACTCCTGCCCTCAAACTCATGCACTGAAACTCATGCCCTGAATCTCATGCCTTGAAACTCCTGCCCTCAAACTCATGCACTGAAACTCATGCCCTGAATCTCATGCCCTGAAACACCTGGCACTGAATCTCATGCCCTGAAACTGCTGCCCTGAAACTCATGCCCTGAATCTCATGCCCTGAATCTCGTGCCCTGAAACTCCTGCACTGAAACACCTGCCCTGAATCTCATGCCCTGAAACTCATGCCCTGAAACTCATGCCCCGAATCTCGTGCCCTTGTACTCTGCACTGAAACTCATGCCATGAATCTCATATCCTGAAACTCACGCCCTGAATTACATGCCCTGAAACTCCTGCCCTGAAACTCATGCCTGAAACTCATGCCCTGAATCTCCTGTCCTAAAAATCATGCCCTGAATCTCATGCCCTGAAACTCATGCCCTGAATCTCATGCCCTGAAACTCCTGCCCTCAAACTCATGCACTGAAACTCATGCCCTGAATCTCATGCCTTGAAACTCCTGCCTCAAACTCATGCACTGAAACTCATGCCCTGAATCTCATGCCCCGAAACACTTGCATTGAAACTCATGCCATGAATCTCATATCCTGAAACTCACGCCTAGAATCACATGCCCTGAAACTCCTGCCCTGAAACTCGTGCCCTGAAACTCATGCACTGAAACTCATGCCTGAATCTCATGCCCTGAAACTCGTGCCCTGAAACTCCTGCACTGAAACACCTGCCCTGAATCTCCTGCCCTGAAAATGAAGCCCTGAATCTCATGCTCTAAAACTCTGCACTGAATCTCATGCCCTCAAGTTCCTGCACTGAAACTCATGCCCTGAATCTCATGCCCTGAAACTCATGCCCTGAACCTCATGCCCTGAAACTCATGCTCTAAATCACATACCCTGAAACTACTGCCCTGAAACTCATGCACTGAAACTCAATGCCCTGAATCACATGCACTAAAATTTCTGCCCTGAATCATTCTGCCAGAAACTCATGCCCTGAATTACATGCCCTGAAATACCTGCCCTGAATCTCATGCCCTGAAACTCATGCACTGAATCTCATGCCCTGAATCTCATGCTCTGAAACTCGTGCACTGAATCTCATGCCCTCAAGTTCCTGCACTGAAACTCATGCCCTGAATCTCATTCCCTGAAACTCATGCCCTGAACCTCATGCCCTGAAACTCAAGCCCTGAATCTCATGCCCTGAAACTCATGCTCTAAATCACAAACCATGAAACTCCTGCCCTGAAACTCATGCACTGAAACTCATGCCCTGAATCACATGCCCTAAAACTCATGCCCTGAATCATCTGCCCAGAAACTCATGCCCTGAATTACATGCCCTGAAATACCTGCCCTGAATCTCATGCCCTGAAACTCATGCCCTGAATCTCATGCCCTGAAACTCCTGCCCTCAAACTCATGCACTGAAACTCATGCCCTGAATCTCATGCCTTGAAACTCCTGCACTCAAACTCATGCACTGAAACTCATGCCCTGAATCTCATGCCCTGAAACACCTGCAGTGAAACTCATGCCATGAATCTCATGCCCTGAATCTCGTGCCCTGAAACTCCTGCACTGAAACACCTGCCCTGAATCTCATGCCCTGAAACTCATGCCCTGAAACTCATGCCCCGAACCTCGTGCCCTGGTACTCCTGCACTGAAACTCATGCCATGAATCTCATATCCTGAAACTCACGCCCTGAATTACATGCCCTGAAACTCCTGCCCTGAAACTCCTGCCCTGAAACTCATGCCCTGAAACTCATGCCCTGAAACTCATGCCCTGAATCTCCTGTCCTAAAAATCATGCCCTGAATCTCATGCCCTGAAACTCATGCCCTGAATCTCATGCCCTGAAACTCCTGCCCTCAAACTCATGCACTGAAACTCATGCCCTGAATCTCATGCCTTGAAACTCCTGCCCTCAAACTCATGCACTGAAACTCATGCCCTGAATCTCATGCCCCGAAACACTTGCATTGAAACTCATGCCATGAATCTCATATCCTGAAACTCACGCCTAGAATCACATGCCCTGAAACTCCTGCCCTGAAACTCATGCCCTGAAACTCATGCACTGAAACTCATGCCCTGAATCTCATGCCCTGAAACTCGTGCCCTGAAACTCCTGAACTGAAACACCTGCCCTGAATCTCCTGCCCTGAAAATGAAGCCCTGAATCTCATGCTCTAAAACTCTTGCACTGAATCTCATGCCCTCAAGTTCCTGCACTGAAACTCATGCCCTGAATCTCATGCCCTGAAACTAATGCCCTGAACCTCATGCCCTGAAACTCAAGCCCTGAATCTCATGCCCTGAATCTCTTGCCCTAAATCACATACCCTGAAACTCCTGCCCTGAAACTCATGCACTGAAACTCATGCCCTGAATCACATGCCCTAAAACTCCTGCCCTGAATCATCTGCCCAGAAACTAATGCCCTGAATCTCATGCCCTGAAACTCCTGCCCTCAAACTCATGCACTGAAACTCATGCCCTGAATCTCATGCCTTGAAACTCCTGCCCTCAAACTCATGCACTGAAACTCATGCCCTGAATCTCATGCCCTGAAACACCTGCACTGAAACTCATGCCATGAATCTCATATCCTGAAACTCACGCCTTGAATCACATGCCCTGAAACTCCTGCCCTGAAACTCATGCCCTGAAACTCATACTCTGAAACTCATGCTCTGAATCTCATGCCCTGAATCTCGTGCCCTGAAACTCCTGCACTGAAACACCTGCCCTGAATCTCATGCCCTGAAACTCATGCCCTGAAACTCATGCCCCGAATCTCGTGCCCTGGTACTCCTGCACTGAAACTCATGCCATGAATCTCATATCCTGAAACTCACGCCCTGAATTAAATGCCCTGAAACTCCTGCCCTGAAACTCATGCCCTGAAACTCATGCCCTGAAACTCATGCCCTGAATCTCCTGTCCTAAAAATCATGCCCTGAATCTCATGCCCTGAAACTCATGCCCTGAATCTCATGCCCTGAAACTCCTGCGCTCAAACTCATGCACTGAAACTCATGCCCTGAATCTCATGCCTTGAAACTCCTGCCCTCAAACTCATGCACTGAAACTCATGCCCTGAATCTCATGCCCCGAAACACTTGCATTGAAACTCATGCCATGAATCTCATATCCTGAAACTCACGCCTTGAATCACATGCCCTGAAACTCCTGCCCTGAAACTCATGCCCTGAAACTCATGCACTGAAACTCATGCCCTGAATCTCATGCCCTGAAACTCGTGCCCTGAAACTCCTGCACTGAAACACCTGCCCTGAATCTCCTGCCCTGAAAATGAAGCCCTGAATCTCATGCTCTAAAACTCTTGCACTGAATCTCATGCCCTCAAGTTCCTGCACTGAAACTCATGCCCTGAATCTCATGCCCTGAAACTCATGCCCTGAACCTCATGCCCTGAAAATCAAGCCCTGAATCTCATGCCCTGAATCTCTTGCCCTAAATCACATACCCTGAAACTCCTGCCCTGAAACTCATGCACTGAAACTCATGCCCTGAATCACATGCCCTAAAACTCCTGCCCTGAATCATCTGCCCAGAAACTCATGCCCTGAATCTCATGCCCTGAAACTCCTGCTCTGAAACTCATGCACTGAAACTCATGCCCTGAATCACATGCCCTAAAACTCCTGCCCTGAATCATCTGCCCAGAAACTCATGCCCTGAATTACATGCCCTGAAATACCTGCCCTGAATCTCATGCCCTGAAACTCATGCCCTGAAACTCCTGCCCTGAAACTCATGCCCTGAAACTCATGCCCTGAAACTCATGCCCTGAAACTCCTGTCCTGAAACTCATGCCCTGAATCTCATGCCCTGAATCTCATGCCCTGAAACTCAAGCCCTGAATCTCATGCCCTGAAACTCATGCCCTAATTCACATACCCTGAAACTCCTGCCCTGAAACTCATGCACTCAAACTCATGCCCTATATCACATGCCCTAAAACTCCTGCCCTGAAACTGATGCCATGAATCTCATATCCTGAAACTCACGCCCTGAATTACATGCCCTGAAACTCCTGCCCTGAAACTCATGCCCTGAAACTCATGCCCTGAAACTCATGCCCTGAAACTCATGCCCTGAATCACCTGTCCTAAAAATCATGCCCTGAATCTCATGCCCTGAAACTCATGCCCTGAATCTCATGCCCTGAAACTCCTGCCCTCAAACTCATGCACTGAAACTCATGCCCTGAATCTCATGCCTTGAAACTCCTGCCCTCAAACTCATGCACTGAAACTCATGCCCTGAATCTCATGCCCCGAAACACTTGCATTGAAACTCATGCCATGAATCTCATATCCTGAAACTCACGCCTAGAATCACATGCCCTGAAACTCCTGCCCTGAAACTCATGCCCTGAAACTCATGCACTGAAACTCATGCCCTGAATCTCATGCCCTGAAACTCGTGCCCTGAAACTCCTGCACTGAAACACCTGCCCTGAATCTCCTGCCCTGAAAATGAAGCCCTGAATCTCATGCTCTAAAACTCTTGCACTGAATCTCATGCCCTCAAGTTCCTGCACTGAAACTCATGCCCTGAATCTCATGCCCTGAAACTCATGCCCTGAACCTCATGCCCTGAAACTCAAGCCCTGAATCTCATGCCCTGAATCTCTTGCCCTAAATCACATACCCTGAAACTCCTGCCCTGAAACTCATGCACTGAAACTCATGCCCTGAATCACATGCCCTAAAACTCCTGCCCTGAATCATCTGCCCAGAAACTCATGCCCTGAATCTCATGCCCTGAAACTCCTGCCCTCAAACTCATGCACTGAAACTCATGCCCTGAATCTCATGCCTTGAAACTCCTGCCCTCAAACTCATGCACTGAAACTCATGCCCTGAATCTCATGCCCTGAAACACCTGCACTGAATCTCATGCCCTGAAACTCCTGCCCTGAAACTCATGCCCTGAATCTCATGCCCTGAAACTCATGCTCTAAATCACATACCATGAAACTACTGCCCTGAAACTCATGCACTGAAACTCATGCCCTGAATCACATGCACTAAAATTTCTGCCCTGAATCATCTGCCCAGAAACTCATGCCCTGAATTTCATGCCCTGAAATACCTGCCCTGAATCTCATGCCCTGAAACTCATGCCCTGAATCTCATGCTCTGAAACTCGTGCACTGAATCTCATGCCCTCAAGTTCCTGCACTGAAACTCATGCCCTGAATCTCATGCCCTGAAACTCATGCCCTGAACCTCATGCCCTGAAACTCAAGCCCTGAATCTCATGCCCTGAAACTCATGCTCTAAATCACATACCCTGAAACTCCTGCCCTGAAACTCATGCACTGAAACTCATGCCCTGAATCACATGCCCTAAAACTCATGCCCTGAATCATCTGCCCAGAAACTCATGCCCTGAATTACATGCCCTGAAATACCTGCCCTGAATCTCATGCCCTGAAACTCATGCCCTGAATCTCATGCCCTGAAACTCCTGCCCTCAAACTCATGCACTGAAACTCATGCCCTGAATCTCATGCCTTGAAACTCCTGCCCTCAAACTCATGCACTGAAACTCATGCCCTGAATCTCATGCCCTGAAACACCTGCACTGAAACTCATGCCATGAATCTCATGCCCTGAATCTCGTGCCCTGAAACTCCTGCACTGAAACACCTGCCCTGAATCTCATGCCCTGAAACTCATGCCCTGAAACTCATGCCCCGAATCTCGTGCCCTGGTACTCCTGCACTGAAACTCACGCCCTGAATTACATGTTCTGAAACTCCTGCCCTGAAACTCATGCCCTGAAACTCATGCCCTGAAACTCATGCCCTGAATCTCCTGTCCTAAAAATCATGCCCTGAATCTCATGCCCTGAAACTCATGCCCTGAATCTCATGCCCTGAAACTCCTGCCCTCAAACTCATGCACTGAAACTCATGCCCTGAATCTCATGCCCCGAAACACTTGCACTGAAACTCATGCCATGAATCTCATATCCTGAAACTCACGCCTTGAATCACATGCCCTGAAACTCCTGCCCTGAAACTCATGCCCTGAAACTCATGCACTGAAACTCATGCCCTGAATCTCATGCCCTGAAACTCGTGCCCTGAAACTCCTGCACTGAAACACCTGCCCTGAATCTCCTGCCCTGAAAATGAAGCCCTGAACCTCATGCCCTGAAACTCAAGCCCTGAATCTCATGCCCTGAAACTCATGCCCTAAATCACATACCCTGAAACTCCTGCCCTGAAACTCATGCACTGAATCTCATGCCCTGATCCACATGCCCTGAAACTCCTGCCCTCAAACTCATGCACTGAAACTCATGCCCAGAATCTCATGCCTTGAAACTCCTGCCCTCAAATTCATGCACTGAAACTCATGCCCTGAATCTCATGCCCTGAAAACACCTGCACTGAATCTCATGCCCTGAAACTCATGCCCTGAATCTCATGCCCTGAATCTCGTGCCCTGAAACTCCTGCACTGAAACACCTGCCCTGAATCTCCTGCCCTGAAAATGAAGCCCTGAATCTCATGCTCTAAAGCTCGTGCACTGAATCTCATGCCCTCAATTAACTGCACTGAAACTCATGCCCTGAATCTCATGCCCTGAAACTCATGCCCTGAACCTCATGCCCTGAACCTCAAGCCCTGAATCTCATGCCCTGAAACTCTTGCCCTAAATCACATACCCTGAAACTCCTGCCCTGAAACTCATGCACTGAAACTCATGCCCTGAATCACATGCCTAAAACTCCTGCCCTGAATCATCTGCCCAGAAACTCATGCCCTGAATTACATGCCCTGAAATACCTGCCCTGAATCTCATGCCCTGAAACTCATGCCCTGAATCTCATGCCCTGAAACTCCTGCACTGAAACTCATGCACTGAAACTCATGCCCTGAATCACATGCCCTAAAACTCCTGCCCTGAATCTTCTGCCCAGAAACTCATGCCCTGAATTACATGCCCTGAAATACCTGCCCTGAATCTCATGCCCTGAAACTCACGCCCTGAATCTCATGCCCTGAAACTCCTGCACTGAAACTCATGCCATGAATCTCATATCCTGAAACTCACGCCCTGAATTACATGCCCTGAAACTCTTTCACTGAAGCACCTGCCCTGAATCTCCTGCCCTGAAACTCATGCCCTGAATCTCATGCCGGAATCTCATGCTGTGAAACTCGTGCACTGAATCTCATGACCTCAAGTTCCTGCACTGAAACTCTTGCCCTGAATCTCATGTCCTGAAACACCTGCCCTGAATCACCTACCCTGAAACTCATGCCCTGAATCTCATGCCCTGAAACTCCTGCCCTGAAACTCATGCCCTGAAACTCATGCCCTGAAACTCATGCCCTGAAACTCCTGTCCTGAAACTCATGCCCTGAATCTCATGCCCTGAATCTCATGCCCTGAAACTCAAGCCCTGAATCTCATGCCCTGAAACTCATGCCCTAATTCACATACCCTGAAACTCCTGCCCTGAAACTCATGCACTCAAACTCATGCCCTGAATCACATGCCCTAAAACTCCTGCCCTGAAACTCATGCCCTGAATCTCATGCCCTGAAACTCATGCTCTAAATCACATACCCTGAAACTACTGCCCTGAAACTCATGCACTGAAACTCATGCCCTGAATCACATGCACTAAAATTTCTGCCCTGAATCATCTGCCCAGAAACTCATGCCCTGAATTACATGCCCTGAAATACCTGCCCTGAATCTCATGCCCTGAAACTCATGCCCTGAATCTCATGCCCTGAATCTCATGCTCTGAAACTCGTGCACTGAATCTCATGCCCTCAAGTTCCTGCACTGAAACTCATGCCCTGAATCTCATGCCCTGAAACTCATGCCCTGAACCTCATGCCCTGAAACTCAAGCCCTGAATCTCATGCCCTGAAACTCATGCTCTAAATCACAAACCATGAAACTCCTGCCCTGAAACTAATGCACTGAAACTCATGCCCTGAATCACATGCCCTAAAACTCATGCCCTGAATCATCTGCCCAGAAACTCATGCCCTGAATTACATGCCCTGAAATACCTGCCCTGAATCTCATGCCCTGAAACTCATGCCCTGAATCTCATGCCCTGAAACTCCTGCCCTCAAACTCATGCACTGAAACTCATGCCCTGAATCTCATGCCCTGAAACACCTGCACTGAAACTCATGCCATGAATCTCATGCCCTGAATCTCGTGCCCTGAAACTCCTGCACTGAAACACCTGCCCTGAATCTCATGCCCTGAAACTCATGCCCTGAAACTCATGCCCCCGAATCTCGTGCCCTTGTACTCCTGCACTGAAACTCATGCCATGAATCTCATATCCTGAAACTCACGCCCTGAATTACATGCCCTGAAACTCCTGCCCTGAAACTCATGCCCTGAAACTCATGCCCTGAAACTCATGCCCTGAATCTCCTGTCCTAAAAATCATGCCCTGAATCTCATGCCCTGAAACTCATGCCCTGAATCTCATGCCCTGAAACTCCTGCCCTCAAACTCATGCACTGAAACTCATGCCCTGAATCTCATGCCTTGAAACTCCTGCCCTCAAACTCATGCACTGAAACTCATGCCCTGAATCTCATGCCCCGAAACACTTGCATTGAAACTCATGCCATGAATCTCATATCCTGAAACTCACGCCTAGAATCACATGCCCTGAAACTCCTGCCCTGAAACTCATGCCCTGAAACTCATGCACTGAAACTCATGCCCTGAATCTCATGCCCTGAAACTCGTGCCCTGAAACTCCTGCACTGAAACACCTGCCCTGAATCTCCTGCCCTGAAAATGAAGCCCTGAATCTCATGCTCTAAAACTCTTGCACTGAATCTCATGCCCTCAAGTTCCTGCACTGAAACTCATGCCCTGAATCTCATGCCCTGAAACTCATGCCCTGAACCTCATGCCCTGAAACTCATGCTCTAAATCACATACCCTGAAACTACTGCCCTGAAACTCATGCACTGAAACTCATGCCCTGAATCACATGCACTAAAATTTCTGCCCTGAATCATCTGCCCAGAAACTCATGCCCTGAATTACATGCCCTGAAATACCTGCCCTGAATCTCATGCCCTGAAACTCATGCCCTGAATCTCATGCCCTGAATCTCATGCTCTGAAACTCGTGCACTGAATCTCATGCCCTCAAGTTCCTGCACTGAAACTCATGCCCTGAATCTCATGCCCTGAAACTCATGCCCTGAACCTCATGCCCTGAAACTCAAGCCCTGAATCTCATGCCCTGAAACTCATGCTCTAAATCACAAACCATGAAACTCCTGCCCTGAAACTCATGCACTGAAACTCATGCCCTGAATCACATGCCCTAAAACTCATGCCCTGAATCATCTGCCCAGAAACTCATGCCCTGAATTACATGCCCTGAAATACCTGCCCTGAATCTCATGCCCTGAAACTCATGCCCTGAATCTCATGCCCTGAAACTCCTGCCCTCAAACTCATGCACTGAAACTCATGCCCTGAATCACATGCCCTAAAACTCCTGCCCTGAATCATCTGCCCAGAAACTCATGCCCTGAATTACATGCCCTGAAATACCTGCCCTGAATCTCATGCCCTGAAACTCATGCCCTGAATCTCATGCCCTGAAACTCCTGCACTGAAACTCATGCACTGAAACTCATGCCCTGAATCACATGCCCTAAAACTCCTGCCCTGAATCTTCTGCCCAGAAACTCATGCCCTGAATTACATGCCCTGAAATACCTGCCCTGAATCTCATGCCCTGAAACTCACGCCCTGAATCTCATGCCCTGAAACTACTGCACTGAAACTCATGCCATGAATCTCATATCCTGAAACTCACGCCCTGAATTACATGCCCTGAAACTCTTTCACTGAAGCACCTGCCCTGAATCTCCTGCCCTGAAACTCATGCCCTGAATCTCATGCCCGGAATCTCATGCTGTGAAACTCGTGCACTGAATCTCATGACCTCAAGTTCCTGCACTGAAACTCTTGCCCTGAATCTCATGTCCTGAAACACCTGCCCTGAATCACCTACCCTGAAACTCATGCCCTGAATCTCATGCCCTGAAACTCCTGCCCTGAAACTCATGCCCTGAAACTCATGCCCTGAAACTCATGCCCTGAAACTCCTGTCCTGAAACTCATGCCCTGAATCTCATGCCCTGAATCTCATGCCCTGAAACTCAAGCCCTGAATCTCATGCCCTGAAACTCATGCCCTAATTCACATACCCTGAAACTCCTGCCCTGAAACTCATGCACTCAAACTCATGCCCTGAATCACATGCCCTAAAACTCCTGCCCTGAAACTCATGCCCTGAATCTCATGCCCTGAAACACATGCTCTAAATCACATACCCTGAAACTACTGCCCTGAAACTCATGCACTGAAACTCATGCCCTGAATCACATGCACTAAAATTTCTGCCCTGAATCATCTGCCCAGAAACTCATGCCCTGAATTACATGCCCTGAAATACCTGCCCTGAATCTCATGCCCTGAAACTCATGCCCTGAATCTCATGCCCTGAATCTCATGCTCTGAAACTCGTGCACTGAATCTCATGCCCTCAAGTTCCTGCACTGAAACTCATGCCCTGAATCTCATGCCCTGAAACTCATGCCCTGAACCTCATGCCCTGAAACTCAAGCCCTGAATCTCATGCCCTGAAACTCATGCTCTAAATCACAAACCATGAAACTCCTGCCCTGAAACTCATGCACTGAAACTCATGCCCTGAATCACATGCCCTAAAACTCATGCCCTGAATCATCTGCCCAGAAACTCATGCCCTGAATTACATGCCCTGAAATACCTGCCCTGAATCTCATGCCCTGAAACTCATGCCCTGAATCTCATGCCCTGAAACTCCTGCCCTCAAACTCATGCACTGAAACTCATGCCCTGAATCTCATGCCTTGAAACTCCTGCCCTCAAACTCATGCACTGAAACTCATGCCCTGAATCTCATGCCCTGAAACACCTGCACTGAAACTCATGCCATGAATCTCATGCCCTGAATCTCGTGCCCTGAAACTCCTGCACTGAAACACCTGCCCTGAATCTCATGCCCTGAAACTCATGCCCTGAAACTCATGCCCCGAATCTCGTGCCCTTGTACTCCTGCACTGAAACTCATGCCATGAATCTCATATCCTGAAACTCACGCCCTGAATTACATGCCCTGAAACTCCTGCCCTGAAACTCATGCCCTGAAACTCATGCCCTGAAACTCATGCCCTGAATCTCCTGTCCTAAAAATCATGCCCTGAATCTCATGCCCTGAAACTCATGCCCTGAATCTCATACCCTGAAACTCCTGCCCTCAAACTCATGCACTGAAACTCATGCCCTGAATCTCATGCCCTGAAACTCCTGCCCTCAAACTCATGCACTGAAACTCATGCCCTGAATCTCATGCCTTGAAACTCCTGCCCTCAAATTCATGCACTGAAACTCATGCCCTGAATCTCATGCCCTGAAACACCTGCACTGAATCTCATGCCCTGAAACTCATGCCCTGAATCTCATGCCCTGAATCTCGTGCCCTGAAACTCCTGCACTGAAACACCTGCCCTGAATCTCCTGCCCTGAAAATGAATCCCTGAATCTCATGCTCTAAAGCTCGTGCACTGAATCTCATGCCGTCAATTAACTGCACTGAAACTCATGCCCTGAATCTCATGCCCTGAAACTCATGCCCTGAACCTCATGCCCTGAACCTCAAGCCCTGAATCTCATGCCCTGAAACTCTTGCCCTAAATCACATACCCTGAAACTCCTGCCCTGAAACTCATGCACTGAAACTCATGCCCTGAATCACATGCCCTAAAACTCCTGCCCTGAATCATCTGCCCAGAAACTCATGCCCTGAATTACATGCCCTGAAATACCTGCCCTGAATCTCATGCCCTGAAACTCATGCCCTGAATCTCATGCCCTGAAACTCCTGCACTGAAACTCATGCACTGAAACTCATGCCCTGAATCACATGCCCTAAAACTCCTGCCCTGAATCTTCTGCCCAGAAACTCATGCCCTGAATTACATGCCCTGAAATACCTGCCCTGAATCTCATGCCCTGAAACTCACGCCCTGAATCTCATGCCCTGAAACTCCTGTACTGAAACTCATGCCATGAATCTCATATCCTGAAACTCACGCCCTGAATTACATGCCCTGAAACTCCTGCACTGAAGCACCTGCCCTGAATCTCCTGCCCTGAAACTCATGCCCTGAATCTCATGCCCGGAATCTCATGCTGTGAAACTCGTGCACTGAATCTCATGACCTCAAGTTCCTGCACTGAAACTCTTGCCCTGAATCTCATGTCCTGAAACACCTGCCCTGAATCACCTACCCTGAAACTCATGCCCTGAATCTCATGCCCTGAAACTCCTGCCCTGAAACTCATGCCCTGAAACTCATGCCCTGAAACTCATGCCCTGAAACTCCTGTCCTGAAACTCATGCCCTGAATCTCATGCCCTGAATCTCATGCCCTGAAACTCAAGCCCTGAATCTCATGCCCTGAAACTCATGCCCTAATTCACATACCCTGAAACTCCTGCCCTGAAACTCATGCACTCAAACTCATGCCCTGAATCACATGCCCTAAAACTCCTGCCCTGAAACTCATGCCCTGAATCTCATGCCCTGAATTACATGCCCTGAAATACCTGCCCTGAATCTCATGCCCTGAAACTCATGCCCTGAATCTCATGCCCTGAATCTCATGCTCTGAAACTCGTGCACTGAATCTCATGCCCTCAAGTTCCTGCACTGAAACTCATGCGCTGAATCTCATGCCCTGAAACTCATGCCCTGAACCTCATGCCCTGAAACTCAAGCCCTGAATCTCATGCCCTGAAACTCATGCTCTAAATCACATACCCTGAAACTCCTGCCCTGAAACTCATGCACTGAAACTCATGCCCTGAATCACATGCCCTAAAACTCATGCCCTGAATCATCTGCCCAGAAACTCATGCCCTGAATTACATGCCCTGAAATACCTGCCCTGAATCTCATGCCCTGAAACTCATGCCCTGAATCTCATGCCCTGAAACTCCTGCCCTCAAACTCATGCACTGAAACTCATGCCCTGAATCTCATGCCTTGAAACTCCTGCCCTCAAACTCATGCACTGAAACTCATGCCCTGAATCTCATGCCCTGAAACACCTGCACTGAAACTCATGCCATGAATCTCATGCCCTGAATCTCGTGCCCTGAAACTCCTGCACTGAAACACCTGCCCTGAATCTCATGCCCTGAAACTCATGCCCTGAAACTCATGCCCCGAATCTCGTGCCCTGGTACTCCTGCACTGAAACTCATGCCATGAATCTCATATCCTGAAACTCACGCCCTGAATTACATGCCCTGAAACTCCTGCCCTGAAACTCATGCCCTGAAACTCATGCCCTGAAACTCATGCCCTGAATCTCCTGTCCTAAAAATCATGCCCTGAATCTCATGCCCTGAAACTCATGCCCTGAATCTCATGCCCTGAAACTCCTGCCCTCAAACTCATGCACTGAAACTCATGCCCTGAATCTCATGCCCCGAAACACTTGCACTGAAACTCAAGCCATGAATCTCATATCCTGAAACTCACGCCTTGAATCACATGCCCTGAAACTCCTGCCCTGAAACTCATGCCCTGAAACTCATGCACTGAAACTCATGCCCTGAATCTCATGCCCTGAAACTCGTGCCCTGAAACTCCTGCACTGAAACACCTGCCCTGAATCTCCTGCCCTGAAAATGAAGCCCTGAACCTCATGCCCTGAAACTCAAGCCCTGAATCTCATGCCCTGAAACTCATGCCCTAAATCACATACCCTGAAACTCCTGCCCTGAAACTCATGCACTGAATCTCATGCCCTGATCCACATGCCCTAAAACTAATGCCCTGAATCATCTGCCCAGAAACTCATGCCCTGAATTACATGCCCTGAAATACCTGCCCTGAATCTCATGCCCTGAAACTCATGCCCTGAATCTCATGCCCTGAAACTCCTGCACTCAAACTCATGCACTGAAACTCATGCCCTGAATCTCATGCCTTGAAACTCCTGCCCTCAAATTCATGCACTGAAACTCATGCCCTGAATCTCATGCCCTGAAACACCTGCACTGAATCTCATGCCCTGAAACTCATGCCCTGAATCTCATGCCCTGAATCTCGTGCCCTGAAACTCCTGCACTGAAACACCTGCCCTGAATCTCCTGCCCTGAAAATGAAGCCCTGAATCTCATGCTCTAAAGCTCGTGCACTGAATCTCATGCCCTCAATTAACTGCACTGAAACTCATGCCCTGAATCTCATGCCCTGAAACTCATGCCCTGAACCTCATGCCCTGAACCTCAAGCCCTGAATCTCATGCCCTGAAACTCTTGCCCTAAATCACATACCCTGAAACTCCTGCCCTGAAACTCATGCACTGAAACTCATGCCCTGAATCACATGCCCTAAAACTCCTGCCCTGAATCATCTGCCCAGAAACTCATGCCCTGAATTACATGCCCTGAAATACCTGCCCTGAATCTCATGCCCTGAAACTCATGCCCTGAATCTCATGCCCTGAAACTCCTGCACTGAAACTCATGCACTGAAACTCATGCCCTGAATCACATGCCCTAAAACTCCTGCCCTGAATCTTCTGCCCAGAAACTCATGCCCTGAATTACATGCCCTGAAATACCTGCCCTGAATCTCATGCCCTGAAACTCATGCCCTGAATCTCATGCCCTGAACCTCAAGCCCTGAATCTCATGCCCTGAAACTCTTGCCCTAAATCACATACCCTGAAACTCCTGCCCTGAAACTCATGCACTGAAACTGATGCCCTGAATCACATGCCCTAAAACTCCTGCCCTGAATCATCTGCCCAGAAACTCATGCCCTGAATTACATGCCCTGAAATACCTGCCCTGAATCTCATGCCCTGAAACTCATGCCCTGAATCTCATGCCCTGAAACTCCTGCACTGAAACTCATGCACTGAAACTCATGCCCTGAATCACATGCCCTAAAACTCCTGCCCTGAATCTTCTGCCCAGAAACTCATGCCCTGAGTTACATGCCCTGAAATACCTGCCCTGAATCTCATGCCCTGAAACTCACGCCCTGAATCTCATGCCCTGAAACTCCTGCACTGAAACTCATGCCATGAATCTCATATCCTGAAACTCACGCCCTGAATTACATGCCCTGAAACTCCTGCACTGAAGCACCTGCCCTGAATCTCCTGCCCTGAAACTCATGCCCTGAATCTCATGCCCGGAATCTCATGCTGTGAAACTCGTGCACTGAATCTCATGACCTCAAGTTCCTGCACTGAAACTCTTGCCCTGAATCTCATGTCCTGAAACACCTGCCCTGAATCACCTACCCTGAAACTCATGCCCTGAATCTCATGCCCTGAAACTCCTGCCCTGAAACTCATGCCCTGAAACTCATGCCCTGAAACTCATGCCCTGAAACTCCTGTCCTGAAACTCATGCCCTGAATCTCATGCCCTGAATCTCATGCCCTGAAACTCAAGCCCTGAATCTCATGCCCTGAAACTCATGCCCTGAAACTCCTGCCCTGAAACTCATGCACTCAAACTCATGCCCTGAATCACATGCCCTAAAACTCCTGCCCTGAAACTCATGCCCTGAATCTCATGCCCTGAAACTCATGCTCTAAATCACATACCCTGAAACTACTGCCCTGAAACTCATGCACTGAAACTCATGCCCTGAATCACATGCACTAAAATTTCTGCCCTGAATCATCTGCCCAGAAACTCATACCCTGAATTACATGCCCTGAAATACCTGCCCTGAATCTCATGCCCTGAAACTCATGCCCTGAATCTCATGCCCTGAATCTCATGCTCTGAAACTCGTGCACTGAATCTCATGCCCTCAAGTTCCTGCACTGAAACTCATGCCCTGAATCTCATGCCCTGAAACTCATGCCCTGAACCTCATGCCTTGAAACTCAAGCCCTGAATCTCATGCCCTGAAACTCATGCTCTAAATCACATACCCTGAAACTCCTGCCCTGAAACTCATGCACTGAAACTCATGCCCTGAATCACATGCCCTAAAACTCATGCCCTGAATCATCTACCCAGAAACTCATGCCCTGAATTACATGCCCTGAAATACCTGCCCTGAATCTCATGCCCTGAAACTCATGCCCTGAATCTCATGCCCTGAAACTCCTGCCCTCAAACTCATGCACTGAAACTCATGCCCTGAATCTCATGCCTTGAAACTCCTGCCCTCAAACTCATGCACTGAAACTCATGCCCTGAATCTCATGCCCTGAAACACCTGCACTGAAACTCATGCCATGAATCTCATGCCCTGAATCTCGTGCCCTGAAACTCCTGCACTGAAACACCTGCCCTGAATCTCATGCCCTGAAACTCATGCCCTGAAACTCATGCCCCGAATCTCGTGCCCTGGTACTCCTGCCCTGAAACTCATGCCATGAATCTCATATCCTGAAACTCACGCCCTGAATTACATGCCCTGAAACTCCTGCCCTGAAACTCATGCCCTGAAACTCATGCCCTGAATCTCCTGTCCTAAAAATCATGCCCTGAATCTCATGCCCTGAAACTCATGCCCTGAATCTCATGCCCTGAAACTCCTGCCCTCAAACTCATGCACTGAAACTCATGCCCTGAATCTCATGCCCCGAAACACTTGCACTGAAACTCATGCCATGAATCTCATATCCTGAAACTCACGCCTTGAATCACATGCCCTGAAACTCCTGCCCTGAAACTCATGCCCTGAAACTCATGCACTGAATCTCATGCCCTGAAACTCATGCCCTAAATCACATACCCTGAAACTCCTGCCCTGAAACTCATGCACTGAATCTCATGCCCTGATCCACATGCCCTAAAACTAATGCCCTGAATCATCTGCCCAGAAACTCATGCCCTGAATTACATGCCCTGAAATACCTGCCCTGAATCTCATGCCCTGAAACTCATGCCCTGAATCTCATGCCCTGAAACTCCTGCCCTCAAACTCATGCACTGAAACTCATGCCCTGAATCTCATGCCTTGAAACTCCTGCCCTCAAATTCATGCACTGAAACTCATGCCCTGAATCTCATGCCCTGAAACACCTGCACTGAATCTCATGCCCTGAAACTCATGCCCTGAATCTCATGCCCTGAATCTCGTGCCCTGAAACTCCTGCACTGAAACACCTGCCCTGAATCTCCTGCCCTGAAAATGAAGCCCTGAATCTCATGCTCTAAAGCTCGTGCACTGAATCTCATGCCCTCAATTAACTGCACTGAAACTCATGCCCTGAATCTCATGCCCTGAAACTCATGCCCTGAACCTCATGCCCTGAACCTCAAGCCCTGAATCTCATGCCCTGAAACTCTTGCCCTAAATCACATACCCTGAAACTCCTGCCCTGAAACTCATGCACTGAAACTCATGCCCTGAATCACATGCCCTAAAACTCCTGCCCTGAATCATCTGCCCAGAAACTCATGCCCTGAATTACATGCCCTGAAATACCTGCCCTGAATCTCATGCCCTGAAACTCATGCCCTGAATCTCATGCCCTGAAACTCCTGCACTGAAACTCATGCACTGAAACTCATGCCCTGAATCACATGCCCTAAAACTCCTGCCCTGAATCTTCTGCCCAGAAACTCATGCCCTGAATTACATGCCCTGAAATACCTGCCCTGAATCTCATGCCCTGAAACTCACGCCCTGAATCTCATGCCCTGAAACTCCTACACTGAAACTCATGCCATGAATCTCATATCCTGAAACTCACGCCCTGAATTACATGCCCTGAAACTCTTTCACTGAAGCACCTGCCCTGAATCTCCTGCCCTGAAACTCATGCCCTGAATCTCATGCCCGGAATCTCATGCTGTGAAACTCGTGCACTGAATCTCATGACCTCAAGTTCCTGCACTGAAACTCTTGCCCTGAATCTCATGTCCTGAAACACCTGCCCTGAATCACCTACCCTGAAACTCATGCCCTGAATCTCATGCCCTGAAACTCCTGCCCTGAAACTCATGCCCTGAAACTCATGCCCTGAAACTCATGCCCTGAAACTCCTGTCCTGAAACTCATGCCCTGAATCTCATGCCCTGAATCTCATGCCCTGAATCTCAAGCCCTGAATCTCATGCCCTGAAACTCATGCCCTAATTCACATACCCTGAAACTCCTGCCCTGAAACTCATGCACTCAAACTCATGCCCTGAATCACATGCCCTAAAACTCCTGCCCTGAAACTCATGCCCTGAATCTCATGCCCTGAAACTCATGCTCTAAATCACATACCCTGAAACTACTGCCCTGAAACTCATGCACTGAAACTCATGCCCTGAATCACATGCACTAAAATTTCTGCCCTGAATCATCTGCCCAGAAACTCATGCCCTGAATTACATGCCCTAAAATACCTGCCCTGAATCTCATGCCCTGAAACTCATGCCCTGAATCTCATGCCCTGAAACTCATGCTCTAAATCACAAACCATGAAACTCCTGCCCTGAAACTCATGCACTGAAACTCATGTCCTGAATCTCATGCCCTAAAACTCCTGCCCTCAAACTCATGCACTGAAACTCATGCCCTGAATCTCATGCCTTGAAACTCCTGCCCTCAAACTCATGCACTGAAACTCATGCCCTGAATCTCATGCCCTGAAACACCTGCACTGAAACTCATGCCATGAATCTCATGCCCTGAATCTCGTGCCCTGAAACTCCTGCACTGAAACACCTGCCCTGAATCTCATGCCCTGAAACTCATGCCCTGAAACTCATGCCCCGAATCTCGTGCCCTGGTACTCCTGCACTGAAACTGATGCCATGAATCTCATATCCTGAAACTCACGCCCTGAATTACATGCCCTGAAACTCCTGCCCTGAAACTCATGCCCTGAAACTCATGCCCTGAAACTCATGCCCTGAAACTCATGCCCTGAATCACCTGTCCTAAAAATCATGCCCTGAATCTCATGCCCTGAAACTCATGCCCTGAATCTCATGCCCTGAAACTCCTGCCCTCAAACTCATGCACTGAAACTCATGCCCTGAATCTCATGCCTTGAAACTCCTGCCCTCAAACTCATGCACTGAAACTCATGCCCTGAATCTCATGCCCCGAAACACTTGCATTGAAACTCATGCCATGAATCTCATATCCTGAAACTCACGCCTAGAATCACATGCCCTGAAACTCCTGCCCTGAAACACATGCCCTGAAACTCATGCACTGAAACTCATGCCCTGAATCTCATGCCCTGAAACTCGTGCCCTGAAACTCCTGCACTGAAACACCTGCCCTGAATCTCCTGCCCTGAAAATGAAGCCCTGAATCTCATGCTCTAAAACTCTTGCACTGAATCTCATGCCCTCAAGTTCCTGCACTGAAACTCATGCCCTGAATCTCATGCCCTGAAACTCATGCCCTGAACCTCATGCCCTGAAACTCAAGCCCTGAATCTCATGCCCTGAATCTCTTGCCCTAAATCACATACCCTGAAACTCCTGCCCTGAAACTCATGCACTGAAACTCATGCCCTGAATCACATGCCCTAAAACTCCTGCCCTGAATCATCTGCCCAGAAACTCATGCCCTGAATCTCATGCCCTGAAACTCCTGCCCTCAAACTCATGCACTGAAACTCATGCCCTGAATCTCATGCCTTGAAACTCCTGCCCTCAAACTCATGCACTGAAACTCATGCCCTGAATCTCATGCCCTGAAACACATGCACTGAATCTCATGCCCTGAAACTCCTGCCCTGAAACTCATGCCCTGAATCTCATGCCCTGAAACTCATGCTCTAAATCACATACCCTGAAACTACTGCCCTGAAACTCATGCACTGAAACTCATGCCCTGAATCACATGCACTAAAATTTCTGCCCTGAATCATCTGCCCAGAAACTCATGCCCTGAATTACATGCCCTGAAATACCTGCCCTGAATCTCATGCCCTGAAACTCATGCCCTGAATCTCATGCCCTGAATCTCATGCTCTGAAACTCGTGCACTGAATCTCATGCCCTCAAGTTCCTGCACTGAAACTCATGCCCTGAATCTCATGCCCTGAAACTCATGCCCTGAACCTCATGCCCTGAAACTCAAGCCCTGAATCTCATGCCCTGAAACTCATGCTCTAAATCACATACCCTGAAACTCCTGCCCTGAAACTCATGCACTGAAACTCATGCCCTGAATCACATGCCCTAAAACTCATGCCCTGAATCATCTGCCCAGAAACTCATGCCCTGAATTACATGCCCTGAAATACCTGCCCTGAATCTCATGCCCTGAAACTCATGCCCTGAATCTCATGCCCTGAATCTCCTGCCCTCAAACTCATGCACTGAAACTCATGCCCTGAATCTCATGCCTTGAAACTCCTGCCCTCAAACTCATGCACTGAAACTCATGCCCTGAATCTCATGCCCTGAAACACCTGCACTGAAACTCATGCCATGAATCTCATGCCCTGAATCTCGTGCCCTGAAACTCCTGCACTGAAACACCTGCCCTGAATCTCATGCCCTGAAACTCATGCCCTGAAACTCATGCCCCGAATCTCGTGCCCTGGTACTCCTGCACTGAAACTCACGCCCTGAATTACATGCCCTGAAACTCCTGCCCTGAAACTCATGCCCTGAAACTCATGCCCTGAAACTCATGCCCTGAATCTCCTGTCCTAAAAATCATGCCCTGAATCTCATGCCCTGAAACTCATGCCCTGAATCTCATGCCCTGAAACTCCTGCCCTCAAACTCATGCACTGAAACTCATGCCCTGAATCTCATGCCCCGAAACACTTGCACTGAAACTCATGCCATGAATCTCATATCCTGAAACTCACGCCTTGAATCACATGCCCTGAAACTCCTGCCCTGAAACTCATGCCCTGAAACTCATGCACTGAAACTCATGCCCTGAATCTCATGCCCTGAAACTCGTGCCCTGAAACTCCTGCACTGAAACACCTGCCCTGAATCTCCTGCCCTGAAAATGAAGCCCTGAACCTCATGCCCTGAAACTCAAGCCCTGAATCTCATGCCCTGAAACTCATGCCCTAAATTACATACCCTGAAACTCCTGCCCTGAAACTCATGCACTGAATCTCATGCCCTGATCCACATGCCCTAAAACTAATGCCCTGAATCATCTGCCCAGAAACTCATGCCCTGAATTACATGCCCTGAAATACCTGCCCTGAATCTCATGCCCTGAAACTCATGCCCTGAATCTCATGCCCTGAAACTCCTGCCCTCAAACTCATGCACTGAAACTCATGCCCTGAATCTCATGCCTTGAAACTCCTGCCCTCAAATCCATGCACTGAAACTCATGCCCTGAATCTCATGCCCTGAAACACCTGCACTGAATCTCATGCCCTGAAACTCATGCCCTGAATCTCATGCCCTGAATCTCGTGCCCTGAAACTCCTGCACTGAAACACCTGCCCTGAATCTCCTGCCCTGAAAATGAAGCCCTGAATCTCATGCTCTAAAGCTCGTGCACTGAATCTCATGCCCTCAATTAACTGCACTGAAACTCATGCCCTGAATCTCATGCCCTGAAACTCATGCCCTGAACCTCATGCCCTGAACCTCAAGCCCTGAATCTCATGCCCTGAAACTCTTGCCCTAAATCACATACCCTGAAACTCCTGCCCTGAAACTCATGCACTGAAACTCATGCCCTGAATCACATGCCCTAAAACTCCTGCCCTGAATCATCTGCCCAGAAACTCATGCCCTGAATTACATGCCCTGAAATACCTGCCCTGAATCTCATGCCCTGAAACTCATGCCCTGAATCTCATGCCCTGAAACTCCTGCACTGAAACTCATGCACTGAAACTCATGCCCTGAATCACATGCCCTAAAACTCCTGCCCTGAATCTTCTGCCCAGAAACTCATGCCCTGAATTACATGCCCTGAAATACCTGCCCTGAATCTCAAGCCCTGAAACTCACGCCCTGAATCTCATGCCCTGAAACTCCTGCACTGAAACTCATGCCATGAATCTCATATCCTGAAACTCACGCCCTGAATTACATGCCCTGAAACTCTTTCACTGAAGCACCTGCCCTGAATCTCCTGCCCTGAAACTCATGCCCTGAATCTCATGCCCGGAATCTCATGCTGTGAAACTCGTGCACTGAATCTCATGACCTCAAGTTCCTGCACTGAAACTCTTGCCCTGAATCTCATGTCCTGAAACACCTGCCCTGAATCACCTACCCTGAAACTCATGCCCTGAATCTCATGCCCTGAAACTCCTGCCCTGAAACTCATGCCCTGAAACTCATGCCCTGAAACTCATGCCCTGAAACTCCTGTCCTGAAACTCATGCCCTGAATCTCATGCCCTGAATCTCATGCCCTGAAACTCAAGCCCTGAATCTCATGCCCTGAAACTCATGCCCTAATTCACATACCCTGAAACTCCTGCCCTGAAACACATGCACTCAAACTCATGCCCTGAATCACATGCCCTAAAACTCCTGCCCTGAAACTCATGCCCTGAATCTCATGCCCTGAAACTCATGCTCTAAATCACATACCCTGAAACTACTGCCCTGAAACTCATGCACTGAAACTCATGCCCTGAATCACATGCACTAAAATTTCTGCCCTGAATCATCTGCCCAGAAACTCATGCCCTGAATTACATGCCCTGAAATACCTGCCCTGAATCTCATGCCCTGAAACTCATGCCCTGAATCTCATGCCCTGAATCTCATGCTCTGAAACTCGTGCACTGAATCTCATGCCCTCAAGTTCCTGCACTGAAACTCATGCCCTGAATCTCATGCCCTGAAACTCATGCCCTGAACCTCATGCCCTGAAACTCAAGCCCTGAATCTCATGCCCTGAAACTCATGCTCTAAATCACAAACCATGAAACTCCTGCCCTGAAACTCATGCACTGAAACTCATGCCCTGAATCACATGCCCTAAAACTCATGCCCTGAATCATCTGCCCAGAAACTCATGCCCTGAATTACATGCCCTGAAATACCTGCCCTGAATCTCATGCCCTGAAACTCATGCCCTGAATCTCATGCCCTGAAACTCCTGCCCTCAAACTCATGCACTGAAACTCATGCCCTGAATCTCATGCCTTGAAACTCCTGCCCTCAAACTCATGCACTGAAACTCATGCCCTGAATCTCATGCCCTGAAACACCTGCACTGAAACTCATGCCATGAATCTCATGCCCTGAATCTCGTGCCCTGAAACTCCTGCACTGAAACACCTGCCCTGAATCTCATGCCCTGAAACTCATGCCCTGAAACTCATGCCCCGAATCTCGTGCCCTTGTACTCCTGCACTGAAACTCATGCCATGAATCTCATATCCTGAAACTCACGCCCTGAATTACATGCCCTGAAACTCCTGCCCTGAAACTCATGCACTGAAACTCATGCCCTGAATCTCATGCCTTGAAACTCCTGCCCTCAAACTCATGCACTGAAACTCATGCCCTGAATCTCATGCCCCGAAACACTTGCATTGAAACTCATGCCATGAATCTCATATCCTGAAACTCACGCCTAGAATCACATGCCCTGAAACTCCTGCCCTGAAACTCATGCCCTGAAACTCATGCACTGAAACTCATGCCCTGAATCTCATGCCCTGAAACTCGTGCCCTGAAACTCCTGCACTGAAACACCTGCCCTGAATCTCCTGCCCTGAAAATGAAGCCCTGAATCTCATGCTCTAAAACTCTTGCACTGAATCTCATCCCTCAAGTTCCTGCACTGAAACTCATGCCCTGAATCTCATGCCCTGAAACTCATGCCCTGAACCTCATGCCCTGAAACTCAAGCCCTGAATCTCATGCCCTGAATCTCTTGCCCTAAATCACATACCCTGAAACAACTGCCCTGAAACTCATGCACTGAAACTCATGCCCTGAATCACATGCCCTAAAACTCCTGCCCTGAATCATCTGCCCAGAAACTCATGCCCTGAATCTCATGCCCTGAAACTCCTGCCCTCAAACTCATGCACTGAAACTCATGCCCTGAATCTCATGCCTTGAAACTCCTGCCCTCAAACTCATGCACTGAAACTCATGCCCTGAATCTCATGCCCTGAAACACCTGCACTGAATCTCATGCCCTGAAACTGCTGCCCTGAAACTCATGCCCTGAATCTCATGCCCTGAATCTCGTGCCCTGAAACTCCTGCACTGAAACACCTGCCCTGAATCTCATGCCCTGAAACTCATGCCCTGAAACTCATGCCCCGAATCTCGTGCCCTTGTACTCCTGCACTGAAACTCATGCCATGAAGCTCATATCCTGAAACTCACGCCCTGAATTACATGCCCTGAAACTCCTGCCCTGAAACTCATGCCCTGAAACTCATGCCCTGAATCTCCTGTCCTAAAAATCATGCCCTGAATCTCATGCCCTGAAACTCATGCCCTGAATCTCATGCCCTGAAACTCCTGCCCTCAAACTCATGCACTGAAACTCATGCCCTGAATCTCATGCCTTGAAACTCCTGCCCTCAAACTCATGCACTGAAACTCATGCCCTGAATCTCATGCCCCGAAACACTTGCATTGAAACTCATGCCATGAATCTCATATCCTGAAACTCACGCCTAGAATCACATGCCCTGAAACTCCTGCCCTGAAACTCGTGCCCTGAAACTCATGCACTGAAACTCATGCCCTGAATCTCATGCACTGAAACTCATGCCCTGAATCACATGCCCTAAAACTCATGCCCTGAATCATCTGCCCAGAAACTCATGCCCTGAATTACATGCCCTGAAATACCTGCCCTGAATCTCATGCCCTGAAACTCATGCCCTGAATCTCATGCCCTGAAACTCCTGCCCTCAAACTCATGCACTGAAACTCATGCCCTGAATCTCATGCCTTGAAACTCCTGCCCTCAAACTCATGCACTGAAACTCATGCCCTGAATCTCATGCCCTGAAACACCTGCACTGAAACTCATGCCATGAATCTCATGCCCTGAATCTCGTGCCCTGAAACTCCTGCACTGAAACACCTGCCCTGAATCTCATGCCCTGAAACTCATGCCCTGAAACTCATGCCCCGAATCTCGTGCCCTTGTACTCCTGCACTGAAACTCATGCCATGAATCTCATATCCTGAAACTCACGCCCTGAATTACATGCCCTGAAACTCCTGCCCTGAAACTCATGCACTGAAACTCATGCCCTGAATCTCATGCCTTGAAACTCCTGCCCTCAAACTCATGCACTGAAACTCATGCCCTGAATCTCATGCCCCGAAACACTTGCATTGAAACTCATGCCATGAATCTCATATCCTGAAACTCACGCCTAGAATCACATGCCCTGAAACTCCTGCCCTGAAACTCATGCCCTGAAACTCATGCACTGAAACTCATGCCCTGAATCTCATGCCCTGAAACTCGTGCCCTGAAACTCCTGCACTGAAACACCTGCCCTGAATCTCCTGCCCTGAAAATGAAGCCCTGAATCTCATGCTCTAAAACTCTTGCACTGAATCTCATGCCCTCAAGTTCCTGCACTGAAACTCATGCCCTGAATCTCATGCCCTGAAACTCATGCCCTGAACCTCATGCCCTGAAACTCAAGCCCTGAATCTCATGCCCTGAATCTCTTGCCCTAAATCACATACCCTGAAACAACTGCCCTGAAACTCATGCACTGAAACTCATGCCCTGAATCACATGCCCTAAAACTCCTGCCCTGAATCATCTGCCCAGAAACTCATGCCCTGAATCTCATGCCCTGAAACTCCTGCCCTCAAACTCATGCACTGAAACTCATGCCCTGAATCTCATGCCTTGAAACTCCTGCCCTCAAACTCATGCACTGAAACTCATGCCCTGAATCTCATGCCCTGAAACACCTGCACTGAATCTCATGCCCTGAAACTGCTGCCCTGAAACTCATGCCCTGAATCTCATGCCCTGAATCTCGTGCCCTGAAACTCCTGCACTGAAACACCTGCCCTGAATCTCATGCCCTGAAACTCATGCCCTGAAACTCATGCCCCGAATCTCGTGCCCTTGTACTCCTGCACTGAAACTCATGCCATGAATCTCATATCCTGAAACTCACGCCCTGAATTACATGCCCTGAAACTCCTGCCCTGAAACTCATGCCCTGAAACTCATGCCCTGAATCTCCTGTCCTAAAAATCATGCCCTGAATCTCATGCCCTGAAACTCATGCCCTGAATCTCATGCCCTGAAACTCCTGCCCTCAAACTCATGCACTGAAACTCATGCCCTGAATCTCATGCCTTGAAACTCCTGCCCTCAAACTCATGCACTGAAACTCATGCCCTGAATCTCATGCCCCGAAACACTTGCATTGAAACTCATGCCATGAATCTCATATCCTGAAACTCACGCCTAGAATCACATGCCCTGAAACTCCTGCCCTGAAACTCGTGCCCTGAAACTCATGCACTGAAACTCATGCCCTGAATCTCATGCCCTGAAACTCGTGCCCTGAAACTCCTGCACTGAAACACCTGCCCTGAATCTCCTGCCCTGAAAATGAAGCCCTGAATCTCATGCTCTAAAACTCTTGCACTGAATCTCATGCCCTCAAGTTCCTGCACTGAAACTCATGCCCTGAATCTCATGCCCTGAAACTCATGCCCTGAACCTCATGCCCTGAAACTCATGCTCTAAATCACATACCCTGAAACTACTGCCCTGAAACTCATGCACTGAAACTCATGCCCTGAATCACATGCACTAAAATTTCTGCCCTGAATCATCTGCCCAGAAACTCATGCCCTGAATTACATGCCCTGAAATACCTGCCCTGAATCTCATGCCCTGAAACTCATGCCCTGAATCTCATGCCCTGAATCTCATGCTCTGAAACTCGTGCACTGAATCTCATGCCCTCAAGTTCCTGCACTGAAACTCATGCCCTGAATCTCATTCCCTGAAACTCATGCCCTGAACCTCATGCCCTGAAACTCAAGCCCTGAATCTCATGCCCTGAAACTCATGCTCTAAATCACAAACCATGAAACTCCTGCCCTGAAACTCATGCACTGAAACTCATGCCCTGAATCACATGCCCTAAAACTCATGCCCTGAATCATCTGCCCAGAAACTCATGCCCTGAATTACATGCCCTGAAATACCTGCCCTGAATCTCATGCCCTGAAACTCATGCCCTGAATCTCATGCCCTGAAACTCCTGCCCTCAAACTCATGCACTGAAACTCATGCCCTGAATCTCATGCCTTGAAACTCCTGCACTCAAACTCATGCACTGAAACTCATGCCCTGAATCTCATGCCCTGAAACACCTGCAGTGAAACTCATGCCATGAATCTCATGCCCTGAATCTCGTGCCCTGAAACTCCTGCACTGAAACACCTGCCCTGAATCTCATGCCCTGAAACTCATGCCCTGAAACTCATGCCCCGAACCTCGTGCCCTGGTACTCCTGCACTGAAACTCATGCCATGAATCTCATATCCTGAAACTCACGCCCTGAATTACATGCCCTGAAACTCCTGCCCTGAAACTCCTGCCCTGAAACTCATGCCCTGAAACTCATGCCCTGAAACTCATGCCCTGAATCTCCTGTCCTAAAAATCATGCCCTGAATCTCATGCCCTGAAACTC